>NW_018408726.1:855990-880209 GCF_002113885.1 Mizuhopecten yessoensis
GACCCTTTTTGGCCCCGCCCTTCAGGCCCCTGGGGGCTTGGGACTAAACCGGCAACTATAGTTGTTGACCTTTGTCCATGGAAGGTCCCTGCAAAATCTCATTGAAATTGGTTCAGGGGTTTTGGAGGAGAAGATTTTTGAAATTTTAGTCAATTTGACCCTTTTTGGCCCCGCCCCTCAGGCCCCTGGAGGCTTAGGACTAAACCGGCAACTGTTTTTGTTGACCTTTGTCCATGGAAGGTCCCTGCAAAATTTCATTGAAATTGCTTCAGGGGTTTTGGAGAAGAAGTCGAAAATGTAAATTGTTTACGGACGAACGACGGACGACGGACGACGGACGACGACGGACAAAAGGGGATCGCAATAGGTCACTTGAGACTATGTCTCAGGTGACCTAATAAAATGCGGGTACCCACTTTTGCTTTTCAAGTTGACATTTGTCTTTACATCCTTTTGTTTGTTTGATGTCATTTCTGCATGTTTTATCTAGCTTTTAGATAGGTCGTTCACTCTTTTACAAACATATCATATTACCTCAAAATGTCATATTACAATTTTAACATTTCTACTGAACTTCATTAAACCTACTTAACATTATGAAGGTTATTTTTTCAATGAACTTTTCAGTTGGCGTATGAATACATAAGCATACTATCAACCTGATTACTCTGTTATTCCGCAGAGCGCCTAAAGTAGTTATATCAATAGATTGTTGTTGTGGTTTTTTTTTAGAAGTTTTTAATTGAATTTGAAAGAAAGAAAACCCATATTAATTTTTTTTTTTTTCGTTTTAATCATTGCTAACAAGTTGTTCATTTAACAAGGACGACGTCTGACGGTGAGTGATGACATCATAAGCTTCGGTACCTTCTGTGGTGTTACATGTTGTTTTTTGGCAGTTTATAAAATTTGTCTCAATACCCATTGAGCTTTATACCCGATAAACCTCAACAAACACGATTCAATCCTTAATTATACTGGGTTCCCGGACATGTGGGAATACCAGATAATGAAAGATCTCTCAAATGTAATGCTTTTAACAAAGGAACACGTCACAATTCAGGTGAATTAAGCTGTACTTATATAATTACACGGTAATCATCAACAAGTATACAGTGGCATGGTCTGCCAGTTTTCTACACTGTTAATTACACAAATCCATTGTACTAGTTGTAGCAGACACATACAATGTTGTAGGTTGATCAGTGTACATAAAGTCATTACATTGTGTACATCTCCCGATGAATCAACCACCTTTGTGGAGTTATGGGCTGGACTGGGTTTGGAGGNTTGGGGGGGGGGGGGGGGGGGGGGGGGTGGTATGTTAATCTAGCCATCCCTTATTCTACAAGGGATTGTTCTATGTGATATAACGACACATGATAAACATACAATGGCATATTATTGACAATTATGTGTAAACGCACCAGACTGCGATCGTCGTTTGGATCCAATCTTTTCCTGTTCTGTGTCCACTTGTTCGTTATCTCAACTCAGCAACGCCTCCCTTAGCACCACTTCACTTTTCAATCAGGCCATTTAGAAAAAAAACAATCGGCTCGTAGGTTTTAATCTTTTTTAATCTTTTGTTTGTTCTTTTTCAAGGTTAAAAAGGTCAGGAATATTAGTGTTTTTGTACCGATACGACCTTGACATCGCTGACTATTTTTAGACATTTCATTGTCACAACAACAAAAGAGTCTGCATTCGTTCCGTCATCTGTGTGCTATTTATCACACCGAGAGGAAATATCAGTACACGAAAATTAGTGTAAGGAAAACTCCTGAAATGTACAAAATGACTGTCTTAATACAAGTAGTAGCTTAAATTCAATTTAAGGTGGCTCGACACGNTTACATATTTTGCGATAAATAAAATATTTGTAGGGTTAATTAGAAATGCTTCTTTGCATTTTATTATTGTTTTTATTGTTCCGAACAATGCCACACCCAAAAAACCCGGAAAATATTAGAATTGACGAAAATTCAATTTTTTGGTATTTTTTCCAAAAAATTCCCCAAACTATCGGAATGTTTAGATTTTCATAAAATCAACTCGACATAGTTGCATAACAATTATATGAAAGTTTCAACGAATTTTGCTGGTTAATTGCGAAAGTGTGGAGCCACCTTAAGTTATTTTCCCGAAATATGTCCAACATTAAAAGTAGCTTGGAATATATACATGGATAATTACGTTCATCGACTATCAAGTCGTGTCAGAATCAATATAGTTATCAGTATGGTCCACGTCTGGGTTCCGGGGGACGTCCAGTACGTTCACGTGTAGCTCCGGCTGTCTGCGCGATTTCGCGATTGTGCAGTTGGTTTTGTTGAAAACTCACTCACTCAACGCACGACTTTTTCACCTGGCACACCTGAACACGCACTCAAGACATCACCAAATATGGACAAAGACCGGCACTACCGGCGGGTTAAACACTAAATATGGACATACACGTCAGGTTACGACGAGTAACGAACACTTATCGGACAGAACACAGACAATAGTCATAGCGACCTTCCCTAACAGGACAAGTGTACTAGACACAAACAAACTTTGGATTACATCAACGTTCTCAGGCATTAAAATAAAGACTAGAAACAGATACACATGAATAAACCTAGGTATATACCTGTGACATAATGTTCAAGTACATGTAAATATGTCGGCATTGCCTCACAGATAGCTATCATCTCTGGATATATTTTGTATATATTATGTTGCAACACAAAGAGAATTTATTTTGTATTTCCCATTCTAACTACTTGTTCTTTTCGTAGGTATTTTCCTTTGATACCCGTCTCATTTTAATTTCGATGTTGCAAAGACATCAATGTTCAAGTGATGAAAACTTCGATTTGGGTAATGGTTAAACCCACCATTCTATATGGAAGGGGAAACACATACAGAAGTGATGTCGTCAGTGTAAGCTCCCGATCAACTGGTACTCAACATCTAATCTAATGTTTTGCAAGTCGATAAAGTTATCTCGCATGAAAGGTCATGTAATACTTTAAATGATGTGTCCGAAACCGCAGGCTTCAAAGTTCGGGTCAGTCGCGTAAATCGGTTGCGTAAACAGGCAAATTATACGACTCGTTATATCTGTCGGTCGCCGTTATGACATGGCGAATGGTTGTCAATTTGAGGTTAAACATTCTCGCAAAAACTGTATCGTATAAAGACGGGTGTCTAGGGATTAGGACGGATCACGCGCGAAGGGTGATTTGGACTGCCTACCATCTAATAATAATAATGATACATTGTAATTCGAGTTATTTATATACCGCTTTATCACATCCTTTATGTACAATATGTATGTCGTTGTCTCAAAGCGGTTCATAATTTATTATCCGTGGTTATAGGGCCTTTACAACCAGACAATATTTTGTCAGTAGAGAGCATACAGCCGGTGTCGCCTTTTTGGCGCTCACAGCTAGCATTCATCAATTTTAGCACTGCCCAACCATGTACTCATTTACACCTGAGTAGACTGGAACATACATGTATCTGCAACACAGTACTGTGACGTGACTCGAACCCTTCGGCCACGAGCTCGACGTCCTACCACTATACTACCGTGCCTCCGATGATGTTGGACTTCAATTGTATGCATGCTTACACTGTACCTCACCTTTGACGGTTTTACACAAAGTACAACACTGATTTTGTTCTATTTTTGTTATTTGGGCACTTTTGAAATAACCTTACCTGTTGTTAAGTATAGAAATTTCAATACGTTCTTTTATGCTTGAGTATAAAGTATGTCTTTTTTTAATTTTTAATCCGTTATATATGAAATATTGCCGATAATTAGTATTACCAACTTATATTTAACCTTTTATTGGTGTCTATTGTCATACGCGGGACGTGTAACAATTCATCGTTATTACTATTTAAATGTCTACTTCCGATATAACTAATGATTCCTACATACGATTACCGCTTAATCACAACCTAGTTCGTAGGTCGTTTGGTTTATTTGTGTTTTACGTTCTATTCACAGCTATGATCATTTAAGGCCGTGCCAGGTTTTGTTGGTGTAAGATAGCCGGAGTTCCCGGATAAAAAACACCGACCTACGGCCAGTAGCTGGCAACTGTACCACGTAGGTCTCGAACCCGCGACCTAGTGGCGGAGGGTTAGTGGTGTAGCAGACTGTCAGACGCCTTAACTACTTAGCCACCGCGGTCCCTCGTAGGTCGATCGCACACTTATTACTCTAGTTGTTCGAGTTGTCCTTCTTAGAACAAATCACAAGCAATTCAAATCATTCTAGTGAGAACTTGAAGATAACTGTATACTGTCTAGTACGTCACAATATGGCCAATTTAAAACTCTGAATTCTCCTAGCTGTCTTACGTATTTAAACATAAAAAACAAATGGTGTTAGTGTTACTTAATGAATAACGAAAGCAATGGTTGTTTGTGTTTAGTGTAAGTTTCAACAGTATTTGAGACAATTGGAATTTTCAAAGTTTCAGTGGGACGCCGAAATAACAGCACCTGCTGTATGCCCCCCAAGAAGTTGAGAAAGAGGTTAGCGAGTTGCAAAGGTCCTATTCCGTATTTTCGTATTGCAGAGTTATCTGCTCTTGTGAGCAGGTATTGCTTGTTACGTCATTAGTTTGTGAGAGTAACGTCATCAATTTTTGAGAACACGACGTAATTTTCTCACACAAACCAATGACGTACCATTCAATACCTGCTCACTAGAGAAGATAACTCTGCAATACGCAAAGACGTAATAATCACGGATAATAATTTGTGAACCGCTTTGAGACGACCTACGAACTAAGTTGTACTAAAACGGTATATCAGAACCTCGAATTATTATTATTTATTATTAGTCTAATACAGTTGATCGATTTGCTATCACACATATGATGTTACATTTTAACACAATCATCGAACAAAGCTGGATCGCCGCATCGACATATCCTATAACAAACTAAATGGCGAGGGAAATGAATACAGATTCCTCATAGTTTAACTGTTGCCCTGCGCTTGTAATGTGATACGCAGATGATGAAATTTGCATGAATGAGCGCAGTACGTTTAACAAATGAATCACCACATACGGATTCGTTTTCGACCAGATAAAAAGTGATCTATCTTACTATCATGGATAACCAACACGGTTTACGTGTAAAACAGATTATTTTACAACAAACATTACGATTCCAAAAGCACAAATAGCCCATTAATGGATCAGGGTCTTCAGATATACTTCATAAACTGCATTCAGCACATACGCACCGCACCGGATACTATACACCGCCGACTTCAGTCAAACATTTTATGATTCATTGCGCTGATTTCAAGTAAAAACGTGACACATTCTATAGTGTATTGCCTTTGACAAGTTCATTTGATACGGTTTCTGTTCAACCAAAATCTGATATATTTTACAACCAATTCGTTCACTATTGATGTATTTTTAAATTCGTACGCTTATTTAACCCTTGTTTTATTTCCAGTTTGATGTATTCTTTTTCGTGAATATTTTTTTTTACAGATTTGTTTGGCCCTTAATGAATCGCATTTTTGATGGACCGTAACAAAAATTAAAAAAGAAAAAAAAATCAGTCTTAGCAGGCGTTACATGTAGGAAAAATGTAACTCTGGTCCACGGTGGGTTTATATAATTTCGAACCTTCGCGATAATTAACAATGTTTGGCAAGGATCAAATGAGAATTAAAAGAGGATGGATTGATGGCCATCTTTGATATATGACTAACCAGAAAAATAACCTTCAGAAGAACTTAGCAAATTGAGTTCAAACTTGATTTTCGACCATGGAAGCAGGCTTCGATACCTGACCAACCTGAAAGGGAAATTACTTAATGTATGGTTAAGTTAATTGAGTTAAATGTTCTCTTAACGTCTGGTATCATTTTATTCCATGTATGTGTACGTGCCTCCGTGTGCAGTGAAGCCGGAATGTTGGTTAACAAGGTACTACTATCCTCGGACTGTTTTACGGATCATCGACAATTTTAATCCTTTGAGACAAATAAAATTTAAAATAGATGTTCACAAAAAGGAAATTCACCACAAGTTAAAATTAACTTGTTAAAATGATGCCACTAACATCAATTACAAAAGATTCAGTTGTAAATAATTACAAGTGGATACATTTCTGTATTAATCAAAATAAAAAATACATACGTGTACATGTATATCAACAGCACATCTGTATAATGTAAACTTATTATAGAAAGCTAAGCGATCAGCATGAAGGCTTAATCGGTAAAATTACATATGACACAATAATCAATGGAATACAGCACAAATCCGCCGTCAATTTGAATAAAAAGTTCAACAAAACATATAAGCACGGCACAATTGACGGGTCCTAACCATCGAAGTCGACGAAGAACAATTGGTGAAATCGATTGCATAACAATCAGTTTAAACATCAGGGCCGTTTTCACGCTCAAGTATAAATATTGTGCTCAACCAAATTTCTGTTTCCGGTTAAATTATTGAAAAAATCTTATTTTGTCAATGGTTTGGGAACATATTGAATAATTCAATGTAAATATTGGACTTTTTGACTGTTTGACAAGATTTAATTGAGATAGAAGAAAACTGGTTTGCGCAGAATCCATGCTTGAGCATGATAATGGTTTCATGAATACGGGCCGAGGTTTTGTGACATTAATTGAAACTGATTCACTGTCACAAAATGTTATGACGTGTTCTATTTAAATAGTTTGATCTTTGTTTCCCTTATGAGTTATCTTTCATTTTCTTTTCTTTTTACTTTCTGTTTTTTTTTTTTACAAATGCTTCCATTTTCATTTTAATGACGCTTGTCTTTATAAGTACAGTTGTGTAGGATAACGTAACATTATACGATGTGATTAACATGTGTGCACGATGAAAAACTGTTCGATAATAGCGTGAGCAGCAATGATAGCTATCGCAGTCCGATAGGTACCATGGTTGTATATATATATAGGAATGAACAGTGAATAATTATAATGTCGGATAGAAAAAGTATCTTTATCAAACTATCCCAGAGATGTGTTGACATTTTAACACTTTTATAACAGTAACCTTTGCTTTTCTTAACAATTAGGTTGCATTTTACACAACGAAGCTTTTCGCTGCACTACTTGTTACCGTTGTTATTTCATTTTGAGTGACAATTGCAGGACTTCCTTTATCCGTGTTCAGTGTTTTTTCCCGAAACGCGGTCAACTACAGATTCGGTTCCGATTTGTCTTGCTTCACCAATGGGATTTTCCCTTAAATAGGTGGTTCTTTGGCTTCTGAAACAACAACATATTTAATTTAAAGTAGCTAAATTCGACCCTTTTTATTTTGTGTGTGGTCCTTTTGAATCTTCCGGTGCATATTTGCATGACAGGAGAATACAGACCAAACATTTATAATCAAATAGCTTTATTTGTTGCTATAGTATCAGTTTTATAAAATTGCATCTACAATGTATATTTTTACGAATACAAGTTTATACAGTACAAACAGAAGTTTATCTTACTCCATAATAGCATTTGACCGACATACTCCTTCATCAAATGTCCATGCATGTTATTGATAATTTCAGGAAAAATACTTTTAATTCATTAGTGCGAATAAAGGATTCCTTTCAAATACGATTTCGGGTGTGACTGAAGTGCAATCGGTAGCTAAAAAACCCCAGACAATTTCATCAGTTGAATATTTTATCTTTTAACGAATTGTACCGGGTCTTACCATATAATTCAATTTGGTGAATAATCTATTCCTACCCACTACATTTTGAAAGGGGAATTGTATGTCCCCAAATGTTGTTGTACATACACACAGGCACGCATACACAACACATATGACGGCACCTCCTTAAATTACCTTACCTGTATATAGGAGGTTAAACAAAATTTAACCAAACTAAACCCTGTATAATCAGTGCCTTCTACTAAGGAATACGACAGCGATCAAAATATATCTGCTACACCCAAGAAAAAAATGGGATGTTCATATTTTGCCGGGACCTACACAATTCGTTAAAATGGTTGTTGTTATTTTAATGACAGCAGATGGTTAACCCGTTGTCATTATAATGTGACCAGGTGAAATACTGTGCTGGGTGATATGGGTAGAGTGTTTCAATGAGATAGCACTCTAAAGCCAGCATCAGATCCGCGCTAACGGAAGGAGCCATACACATCTACGTGGAATCACGTCCGTAAATAGCCTTAGCAGTTGGTATGGTCTTAAACTTAATAAAAGCAATAAAAATTCATTTGTTTATAGGACTATCAGGTGCGGTTTTGGTTTGGTCGAACCCTGGTCCTCTCAACAACTGAGGTCATTTAACGACGTGCCTTACGGCTTGCATATGCGTTTGTATACTTGAGGCGGAATGTATTGATCCATGGGATGGCATTTTGTACAACATTTGTCCTCAACCATTATATTTATTTGAATAATAATGATAATATTAATTTAAGGTTCTTATATTTTATCACAACCTAGTTCGTATGTCGTCTCAAAACGGTTCATTGTCCGTGATTATGGGGCCTTCGCAACCAGCCAATCTCTTTCTCCTCTCCATGGGGAGCATACAGCCGATGCTGCCATTTCGGCGGTCACAGCAAGCATTCAAACATTCTGGCACTGCCCAACCACGTCCTCATTTACAGCTAAGTAGACTGGAAGAAATTAACAGGACGAGCAAGTAATTTTATTCGAATACAATCCCCTCTTCCATTCCAATATTTAAGTTACGGTCTTCATGTTAGATTTTCGCTACAAGCGAGCAAGATAAGATAGCAACGTCCCGAAATGGAAAAGATGTGAAACATATACAGTGTATGCTTAACTTACGT
This sequence comes from Mizuhopecten yessoensis, assembly GCF_002113885.1. Classification (NCBI taxonomy): domain Eukaryota; kingdom Metazoa; phylum Mollusca; class Bivalvia; order Pectinida; family Pectinidae; genus Mizuhopecten; species Mizuhopecten yessoensis. The sequence continues at coordinate 864,835 of NW_018408726.1, forward strand.
TTTGAACTTTTACAGCAGCAGATCCTCATCGAAGGCGTGCAAAATAAATACTAATAGGTTTGTGTCGAAACGACACCAGACATCCTGAAATGAATAGTGAAATACATTTCTTATTACAGCAGTCATTATACCTACCTTCGAGTAAATAATGAAGATGGGTATATTTTTGCCACGTCTGATCCGATGTGTACCATTTACTTCACAATAAAACGTATGTGAAATATATTGCAATAGACACAACGCATGTTTTCGTGTCTGGATGAGACACTGACGACGATATCCCTTGTCGAGCGACGTCAATACAGTATATATTTGGATGTACTTTTGTCGCCTGACCTATGCTAAGGGGTTTTAATCACAGCTCACACTAGGACTCAAGACATCATCACTCACGTCCTAGACTGGGAACTATGAATAATGAATCATAAATGCCTCCCTTGCATTTCAAACAACGGAACCGTGTTACTGTCTACGAGACTAAAACGCATCACTGTTAAGACATTCTGTCTTGTCAGAAGTAAAAAAAAATAATCGGGGAATACGCAATCTCGTGGCATGAGTCGAATATATATATAGAATATATTTATGTTCAAAAATAGCATCCATATTGTTATCTTATTTAGATTGTTTGTTGCAGTTAATTGATGGAAACTAAATTCACAAGATGCATACTATTTTAGGACCCCTGTGAATATAATTTCCAATTACAGCGCCATGGTTATACTCGATCAAGTTTGTATTTATTGATTATTTCATTCCTTGAGACGTGTCTTGTGTTCAATGGTATGTATTATTGTGTTGTTATATTCATTCTGTTCATGACCCTTTGGTGTTTCAAAACTAAACAATCGTTTACTTGACCAACATTGACGTGTAACATCTACCTCTTGTGTAATATTAAGGAAATATAAATTAAAGATAGCTCAAGTAATATTCGATATAAATATTACACTTCTAGCGACCCATCAACACAGAAGAGGTACGCAGGGCTACTATAGTAGACTTTGACAAAGACATGTGGTTTGGTTAATTACGATTAACGTCCCAATTACATCCCGGGTCATGTAAACACAAAGTAAGCGTGGCTTGGTGGGGTTTTATAGTTTGAAACAGACGAACGTTTTTCTTGAGTTTATTTTTGCATTCCGCGTTCGTTCAGGTGAGGAAGGCAATGGGTTCTGTACCCAGGCCGGGACATACTCAAGTCCTTCAAAATCGTAGTTGTTTTTAAGCCAAAAGTGAGGTATTGCCAAGCAAGGCATAAGGGCAAAAAAGGTAGTCAGAAGTAAAAAGAAAGATAAAGATCCCAAATATTGCAATGGACTTGCAAGAATTATTTTGGTTGCTTAAGCAAATCTCCTATTCTGCAGGAGGTTCCCACATAAGTCGCCTTCTACAATACATGCATGGGGTAACAGCAGGTGTAGTTTTTCCCGACCCCCCACCTGCAGGGGTGATTCTGCAAGATAGTTGATTTTAAGGATGGATGGGCTGATGCATGTGGAAATTATCATAAATGCGAGAATGTATACTTTGAAGGACAGAAATATAATATAGTATAGCTTTTGTGATCTACTTAATTTCGATAACTATTAAACCATCGCTACTTGTCGTCATAATAAGGAAATGTGTGTTTTTATCTGCTTATTTTTTAAATTTGAGGAACCCCATCAGCTACATTTACGAATTTCCAGTTTAATAAAAATCAAGCTAGAAGATATAGATACCGAACATGAAGTGAACTCTAAACTAAGAGCAAAACGCAACTAGTAGAAAATTGTAAAAACAACCAGGAAGTTTCCGTTATTTTTCCTTGACGTTGCCAAAGATGTATTGTAATTTATGGCAACATCACCACTACCTGTTTTTGAATCCACTGAGGGAACCAGTACTACAAATAAATGTTTCTATCTATCCGAAATCCCTCTAATTATCAGTCTCGCCACTATTGTTTCTGCGTTTATCTTTTCCACAAGTAAACCTGCAACTATAAGTCGGTCATCACAATTTTGTATGGGATTGAGTATGTTCGCAAGATATGTACATATCACCATACTAATGGCCAGTTATCATTACTCTAGGCCTCTTGGTTTCTTAAAATAATTTGGAACACAATTGATCATTGTGACCTTGAACGTAGGCCAGGGTCATTAATAAGATGAACCTTTTCTGACTAATATGTTTACCATTATATATCAGAAGTCGTTTTCAGGTTTTACGTTTTAGCTGTTACATGTAATAGAACATTAATGGAAATATATTTCACCCATTTGAAAGTCGTAAATTTATATTTGAAGACATTTTATATCACCCAATCAAAGAAATATGGCTCAATATCATGACCCTACGGTATTCAGTATTTATACAGAGCTTGTTGAAAAAACACCATACATGTACCATAGGTCAACCAGCATTTATTGTGATCGGTCAAAGTTCTGTACCGGGTGCCGCTACATCAATTAATCAAAGGGAGGCAAATACACCAAATACTCTGCCTCTGGCACACATACTTCTGTTTGTTTTGGTTTTATATCCTTTTAACAGCTATGGTCATTTAAGTATGTGCTAGGCTGCGGTGGTGGGGGTAAGTCGGACTTTCCGGAGAAAAAACACCGACCTACGGTCAGTACCTGGCGACAGCCCCACGTAGGCCCTGTTTTGGAGGGCTAGTGGTAGAAGAATGTTCAACGCCTAACCACTTGGCCACCGTTGCCCCAGGCACACATACACACATACACAACACACACATGAAGGCACGTCTTGTATTGTCCTTAGCTGTTGTTGACGTTTACCATGTAAAATTAAGTTCATGCCAGGCGACCTTAAAACATTACGAGTGTCAAATTGAACTATATAGAAGCGATTTCAAGATAGAGGAGAAAATACGAAACACGACTGCATAATAGGACATGGCGAGGTTTACGTGTAGCTTTACTCGAACAGAGAGCCAAGTATTCGATAATGCTTACACATATACACCTACAATAAAAGCCAAACCCATTTCTCATGTGTATTTTTGCTAAGACCAATTTCGGCAAGACCACAGTGGATTACACATGACACTTTTGGTTTACTTATTTGACCTAATTGTTTCGTTGGATACAGTCTCAAGATGTTTAAATCAGAATAGACGAGGAACTGTGTTCTTCTACACTACTATCTTTTCATTAAGCAATCATTGTTTCCCGAAGGGCTCTTGTAGTTTATGAGGCTTCCAGGAGACAAGCAAGATAGCCAGGTTGCTGGGTCGACGTAATGAAAGACATCTTGTCTTCAAAAATAGGACTGTATTTACCCAAGTACTAGAGGTGGTGGTACCATATATTGAGGAAATTTCATCAAACTTTAATAGCTATCTTTTCGTTTTGTTTGGTGGTTAGTCGTCCTCGAGAATGCCTAAAAGCTGTATGTAAATAAATAAATTGAGATACTTTTTGTTTGTTTGATTTTGTTTAACGTCCTATTAACAGCTAAGGTCATTTAAGGACGGCGTCCCCTGTGTGCAAGATGCATGCGTGTAGTGTATGTGTGTGTATTTTGGGAGGCTGCGACACACTTTTTCTGTTTTACAACAATTATGAAACAAGCTATGTCAACGAATATAGTTCGAGCAGACTATTGTCATCATTGTATTTCTAACAAGACTTTACAGTTTTACATCAAATGGACCTTGACATGTTTTGGTCTGAACAGTGTGAACTTAAAAAAAAAGCTAGATTAGGCTTTAAAAATCGCAAAACAATGGGACGGCATAATACAAACCTATCACCTTACCTGTAGCATTTCTTAACTATTTTCTCTCAAATATATATGATTATAAAATGAACGGTTTCGGGGAAAGAATATGACTGCTTCACCCTGCTGTGTGATCGTGGTGGTTTCTACCCGGTCTTCTGCTTATGGACAGGCTGTGTACCAATGCAGGTGTATCGTAAAAGGCGAATAATGTGTCACCCTGCAGAATCGGCGGTTCCTCTGTGTCTTCTACTGAGAGGACATTGAACACTTGCAACACTATAGATCGTTTCGTTTCTTATTTTTCCTGACTATTTACTTTTTCTCCCCGGTGGTGTCCCTTGGGTACCCGTCCTCGTATGACCCTTGCTGTTGCGAGGACGTTAAACCCCAAACAAACAAACTTAGAGGCACATCATTTACCGCAAATATCAATTGCTCTCCAAAATATTTTTTTTATCTTTTCTATCTAAACCCATTCTGGCAGTGTCTCCCCCTAGGCATCCGTCTTTATTTGAACCTGATTGGTTCGAAGGTGCCAAACTCCCATCAGGATAAAGGTTACGCGAACGTTAATCGCGATCAAAGATATGTATTTGTATATATAGTCTAATTGGCCTTACATACAACATCTAAGTAGACCAAAGTATATGATAAGCATTCCTTACGAATAGTTAATCTGCGTTAATGCCATGTAGTCAAACATAACGAATAGAATCAATGTATATACTACTTGCAAATCTCACTGTAATCTGATCAGATGCGTAGTAAACTGGGCCCATGTCAATTCAATCGCGATGTAATAATGAAACATCTACTGAACGGCAAAACATGTTATATTGGCTTTTAAAACGCTGTTTAAACAATCAAAGTGGCACAACATAATTACGTCTTGGACAAATGAAGCAAGTATGTTTGAGGCATGGAGTAGCATCGATTGGCTACTACGGTCGTTTCTGTCAGTTCTTCACACACAGGCTCTAACTAATTTAATTTGATTTGATTACTTACACAGAGCCCTCCAACAGAATGGATGTATTAAGCAACAGCAGGAAAGATTAAGAGGTATGGGCACGACACTGCAGAAAATATTTATCAGAAACAGGAAAATGGCATACCAGTACGAACGTAAATTCATTGCGCAATGTATACACTTTCCCTTATCATGCTAGCTTTCAGTCCTTGCATTGGAACTGTTCCTGAAATGACGTATCGTTAATGAAGCGGTATATACCATATATTAATCCATCAACCCTATAATTATCAACTAGTAACTCATACAGTTCTTGGAATCCTAGCAATATTTTTCTCTCCGTTACAAAGCAGTTTTGAACAAAAGTGATTAAGGCCAATTAAAGGCAAATTATACATGACAAAGGAAATAACATAAATCGAACATAAGAGGAAAGAAAAACGTCAGCTTAAAGAGTAAAAGTGGCTTCGGTTAGTTGTATCTTATTGAAAAGATCAACAGTTTTTAGGAAAGTTAGATTCCAGAGATATTGACTGCTTTAAAAAGTGATTTAAGATCTTTTATATTATTATAAAACATCTCTGTTTGGCTGCAATCTAATAACAAGTGTTTTATAGTAATTTGTGTAATTTAGTATACCCGACATTTCACCGATGGCAATTCGGCTGCGAGAAAAAAAATCAGAACTTCACAATAACGAAAATATATTGCACTCTCGGTTCCATACAAGAGTAGCAGCTCATGATATCCTCCACATACAATTATATATACCGACGGTCGAATGTTTAATGTCTAATAACGAAATTGCAGCAGCATGTCAACGTATCTTTCTTCTGTCGTTTACCTTATAATGCCTCTACTTTTACGGCAGAACTACTGCAGTTGGTCTGACTTTAAATTATTGAAAGATGATAAAATAAAAAAGCAATAACCTGTTTCGAATCATAGTCACTACAATATTCTCATATAAAACACCCCCCTTCCGTATTAAAAGGATTTGTGTGTTCTGCTATTCATTTAGATTTGGATACCAGGTCATGCCGGAATAGATGGCGTGAGAAGTGAGATATGGCTGGCTGCTAAAGCAGCTCTTACTTAACCAATAACTGAAATATATTCAACGGCCTTATTCTGATTCAAATCTTTCCAAAGAAAAAATTATTAAAAATGATTGGCCAAATAAACAATGTCTTTTACCGTTCAACCTAGGCCGCAGAGAGGATGTTGCCCTCTCGCGACTACGCATAGACTATATAAAATCAACATCACACTTTATTACATTTGACGTAATAATACCAGCCTCATTGTCATGCATGTGATCAACATTTTACAGTTAAATACTTTATGATTGAATGCGCTGATTGATTTCAAACAAGTATGTGACATATTCCATAATGCAATGTAATAAGTCATCGCCTGCAAGTTCTGGGAAAGAGTGTGTTCAACTACAGTTTGTAAAATGCTACTTTTATTGGCCTCCTTACATAACCGGTGGCTTTCTTCTGTGTCTTCTGCTAAGGGAACATTGAAGAAACAACAGTTGATCTGCTGACACCTCACTTTTGGCCTAAGTGTTGATCGTTCGCCAAAATGGGATAGTCAATGGGGTACATGTCTGTGACCAGGCCGAGACATACCACAGTCCTAGTTGTTATTTCCTACCTAACGTTCAGTTTTTAGAGTTATCGCAACCATGGGTTTACTCGTTGTCAGTATAATGTGCCTGGAAGGAATACTCAGCTGGTTGCATTTGGCTTTGTATTTTAGTGAGGTAGCACTTCAAAGTTAGGCATTAGTTAGATCGGCGTTATCGCAAGAAGGCAATACGCAAACATATCCTGCCTCCAACGTACTAACACACAGGTACGCCTTCATTACGAACACGACGGTCCGTCCGTACACAATGGCCTTAGTTGTTCAAATTTAGTAGCATCAGCGAATACTTACGAGCCCTTTAATGTTGTTTAAACGGTCTTCCGTACGACGCTCCTTAATGACAATACGAAAATAACTAACGGAAAAAAATAATGCTTTGAATTTTAATCCATGTCGCATGTTCATACTGTGATCATGCATTTCATTTGTATATTATCATTAGTATGGGGTTTATCGTCCTTGAAACAAGTAAGTTCATATTGAGATTGATGCCCAGGGCAACGCGTAAAAAATTAATCCCTGCAGCTAAAGTCATTTAAAGACTTTCCTACATGTACATGTATGTAACGTTTGTGTGTGCTGGAGGCAGTGCAAATGTGATGTCGACTGAAACTGCTACAATCTGTACCTCACTTAACTACATTACAGTATTCCACTTGTTCTCATCACAATGGTAAACACAGGACCTGCCATACATTTCTTTTTATACTAGACATATATTTGAGTTTTGAATTTGGCAGTTTTGCAAGCATCTGACGAAGAAAACTTTTAAAGATATTATAAATTCATATAATTAATGAAATAAGAAGGGAAACTCTTGACATATTCTTTTCATTTTTTGACGTATTTACCATTCTTCAGCATAGTACCTTTGCAGTTCGCCATCGCAAGCTGATTGTCAAGGTATTGCAGCCAAATAACAAGGGAGATTCGAAGTCATCTGCCGTCAATGTAATACACAAACTATGGACGTGACATTTTAGCTCATGTTGGTGGTCATATTGATTTTTCTGCCAAGAATATTTCCATCAGTTGTTTGAAATTGATTTGTTTGCAGTGATTGGGGTTTTGTACATGATTGACGGCGATTGAATAAGCTGGTTATCACTCGCACATTTGCGATTGAGATAATCTTCAATATATATGCTTATAAGTACCATTGCAGTAATTATTTTACCACTGAAATTAATTACGATGATCTGTGATTTGCTTTATCTGGCTAGTAGGAATATTTTGGTTATAAAGGTTATGCACTAAGTTGCCATTTTACGCTTCGCAGTATAAAGAAATAGGTCGCTCCGACGCGTACGAATAGTCCAATCTCTACTACGTCATAAACAATACGACACAAACATATGAGTTTGCCCGTGAAGCCCACCGTGCGCTATGGTCAAGCATTTAATTGATGTGTTTCCAAAATAACATACATTGACAAACGTTCATACACAAAAAAAAACTCTTACATATGCAAACCTAATGCTATTATTATACATATATATCAATCCGTACTTTTATCTTTCTCACGTATATCTTTCCCCTTATGATACACAAGATAAAAAAAAAAACAGTGCGATATAGTAGAGAATAGGAAGCCGGGCAAGCCACCTGAAAATAACTGGTAAACCAGACAAATCAGGAGGTGCACCAGCCCTTAAAGGCTCAAAACTTCAAGTTGCTGGGATTACTCTACCATATCCACGTTACGCTTATCCGCTGACCCTGCCAAAAGATATATATTATTAAAATTCAATATGACCGTCGCGCTGGAAAGGCGGCTAGAAAATGACCCACGTACACGATACGCTTACAGGTATCACACGTGCTACATACATAGCCAATTTGATTGGCTAAGCACACTCGGCAATATCCGTATCGAACCGATAAGGCAAATAGTTCCCGCTATTCTCCGAACCGCGGGAATATATTAGTCCAATCTCTACTACGTCATACACAACACGACACGACACAAACATATCAGTTTGCCCGTCTAGCTCGCCGTGCGCTATAGACAAAAACAAAGAAGGAAAAGTTAACCAAATTATCTAGCCATATAAAATGTACACTCCGCTTACGATTAACGCCTAAATACCGATCTTCGGCTCACTTGTAACCGATTGTCTAAACTATCCTTAACATATCCGTCCTTGCTTAATTGTGAGCGCCACTTGTCATGCCTCATCAGACACCTATCGCTCACACCTTGCACAGATGCGGCTGAAACCCCTCCTGCACGCAAAGAATGCAGCCCAATATCAATATCCCCGGATACTAATCTAAGGCGCTTTAAAACAGACTTCCGAACCGCCGTGTAACTCAAATGTTTGCGCTTAAAAATCAATTTGCACTGCGTTTTCGATCGCACTACCTGCTTAAACAAATAATCCTCCGACTCGAAATCGATCTTGGCAAGATCAGCGTAACGAAGGAGCAGAGACAAGGGACATGCTGAAGTAGTGCCCTTACTAACGACAACCTCGTCCCCTTGACGATACTGATCAGTCTTACTCTTTCTTATTTTAATCGAAAAACGATCGTCCCTAATCGAAATACCCAAACAAACCAAAGAAACGAATTCATTAAATCTTAAAAACGCGGCGAAACTCAACAAAATCATTGTTAGGTCCCTCAAAATCAATAAATCTTTACAGTATTTGAAAATGTCACATAGCTTGATAAGCATCTGTGAAGTCACAGGTTCCTTCTTCTTAACGTGAACTTTAACAGTTCTTCTGTAGGATCCGTCAATCCGGTGATATCGTGCGCCCATTTGATGGCGTACATGGCCGATTCCGTCACCGCAGTTGAGGCACCGTTGTCTAATAAATGTGTCAAAAATAATTCAATGTGAAATGAATCGGCCGGCAAAGCCTGGAAACCTTGATCCGTTATGAAACTCTCCCATCTCCTATACAAAGCAAAATACTTCGTGTTGGCACTATCCGCCTTGCATGCCGGAAGTCTGGACGTCATACTACTACCTAGCGTATGAAGGTAACTCCCCTCCTCTACTTCGGCCTCCTTGAGAGCCTCTCCCACGTGCTGCTATAACCTCAGACCTGCAGGAAAATGAAAACATATTCATGAATCTCACATGAACCTGAATCCCAACATTCTGAATTCTAAAGTCGTATGCCCAAATATCCCGTTATTACCCCTACCAGCCATTGTCACCTCGTCGTGACCGAATGAAATCCAGTCGACCACGTGATTAATTCTGGCCAGTAGGGCGCGGAATGCCCATTCAGAAATCACAAAAGTGCCCGCGGCACTATCCCGCCTTATCTTTTCCAAAACTTTACAGCCCAAACGACGAGGGGGAACCATCTTGTTGTTCTTCCCCGACCACAGTTGCGAAAAAGCGTCCACTGATTCGTTGCAGCTGCACCATCATCGCGAATTAAAACGCGAGCATTTTGCGTTGTGATCACGCGCGTATCTATCCACTGTATGTAGACCCAAACGCGCCTAACATATTTCAAAAACCCAGGACTGAACCCCCCAGTCATCGCTGTCCGAGCATCTACTAAGAAAATTTGCGCTCGTATGCTATATCCTGCAAATCTTATTTTCTTCTCCCTGTATGAACAATACTACATGCATTTTTGCTATCCATTACTAGCTTTACCTCCTCCCCCTTTAACTCTCTCTAAGAAGAGCTACGCTTTGCCTCCGAGGCCTCCCATGAACCCAACACACATTTTCGATCTGCTCGATGATACTGCATATCAGCGTCAACGGGAATGCCTACCAAAGGCTCTCCGTTACACTCACTCTCGGCATATACATAGCCACCATAGCCCGTGTCAGAGGCATCCGTACACACGGTAACGGTATTTTCCCCGTGACGAAACCGTTATCCTTCAACCCACTGCCCTTGCAGTTCATGTCCTCTGCATGTGACCTCCAATGTATAAGCTCACCTGTAGCCTCAGAGCCCATTAATACCGGCGCATTCCAGCTTGCCTTTGTCAAAACAGTGTTGTACACACACCGAGTTCTCAACCTTACCTGTCGTCCAAACACACCTTGCATTGAGATGATCTGACAAACAATACCCGCCACCCACCTGGCTTTGAACAATACCTTACCTCTGCCAATCAACATCAATGCCTTGTCTAGGCATGTCGATAACCTAGACATTCTTTCCATGGTGATCCTGACCACGCCCTCCTCGAAAAACCACGTGCAGCCTAGCCACGTGGCATTTTGTGATGGCTCCCAACTACATTTTTCGTCTGCTATGATGAAGCAAAACTGCGTTAAACTATGCCTCATATCCTTACTTTCTTCTGCTGCTTTGCCAGCCTGGTTGTGTCCTCCTATACCGTCGTCGAGGTTCATTACCACGTGATGACCTTTCGATCGCCAGTATTTCACACACTCTCGCGTGACCTTAGTGAAAATATACCCTGCCGTAGCGATCCCAAACGGTAGCACATTGAACACAAAATACCGTAACCTACCTTCTAATATCCAAGAAACTCCTAGGTACCTTCTGTGTTCCAGCTATATCTCTATGTGGTGGCAAGCCGATTTTAAATCAAATGTAAATACATAGTCACCTACCTCGAACATGTCCCTGGCTACAGACGCGTCCTCGTATTTAAAGTAAATTAATGTAAACACGGATGTATGTGCCTACAATCTAAAACGAGACGGGACTTACCTTTCTTGCTGTATGCCACTGTCAGTGGATTAATCACTACAGGCTGTTCCGAAACTTCTGTGACAGAACCAATACGAACGAGATTGGTTATCTCACTATCCACAAAGCTTGGATTATCTTTTGAGGACCTATTGTTGCCCGAAACTCTATCTAATGGCAAAGATTTGACCGGCATCATATATCCTTGACGAATGTAACACGGCCTCGCACGTACCTGCGTTTACCCATACATCAACACTGTCTCTCAACCGACCAATCGGAGAAAGTGGGCGTATTTCACAACCACATGCTGTACTATCGCTGTTTACTACCGAATGTGCCTTTACTACGGACTTAACTATCATTGACTCATCAGCCACATCTACATTTTTATCAAACAATACAAGTGTACTTATCTGTTCATTAGCCCTTCCTGCTGTCGCGGGGATACCGCTTACTGTCGAACATTCCCTCTTCCAATGACCTGGGTTACCACAAGAGAAACATGTGTCAGGTTTTAACATCGGTGGTCTGTCCATAACCGCCCGCCCACCCGCCTGTTGTCGTGACACGCGTGTCCCATGCGCTAACATCATACGGATGAAAACGATCCTTCTAGAATCTCCGAGGTTTCTGCTTCTGTGTCTTAGCTTTCCTATTCGCCCTGCTCCTGGCCCTGTCCATTTTTTTTATCGTCGGAATCCGAAGCGATAGGATCTGTGACGTACTCCTCTACCGTTTTCCAACCCGCGTCAGACGAATCTGCCAATTGTATGTGTTTTTGTCTGTATGTCATTAAATTAATACCTTCGGTAATCTTTTCGTTCGTGTCCCGCGCGTCGCCGGCCTGGATTGACAGCCGAGCTTCATGCAACTTTGTCACAACCTTGTTGTTAAATTTGTACTGCTCCTAACAGTTTCTCTTATTGTATTTATAACTGTCCAAGTACATTATACCCTGCTGGATTTTTGTCAGCGGAGTCTTCGAAATGGTGTCTGCAATTTGGGCTTCGAAACGCCCAAACTTGGAAGTCATCAACGTGTCTAATTGAGTTAGAAGCTCGTTTCTGGAAGCTGAAACTGCCGCTCCTACCTGCTGTGAAATCTCTGCTGTGATAAGACAAATAATTCCCGCTATTCTCCGAACCACGGGAATATATTACAATTCACACGACCCAAACCAATCAGGGAAGCTGAATGGTTTATTACACATATGTCATCATGATACTTACATGTATATGATAAAACGGGTAACAACAAGCAGTTTTGCGATTACCTTTATAGATGAACGTTTAGCAGGACATGACGGCTACTATAGAACCCACATCCTTTTTTAGTTTGAGCGAACGTTTAACTTGGAGGAACATTTTATGGTCATGGAAAGTGATCTAAAGCAGGTCTTTGATATTTACTTGCATGTGTACAACACGAAATATCTATCTGAATAAGTATACACATACCGTTTTGATATAATCATTTTAACAATTTTATCTGTTATACGTAGTTGCTTTTAATGTGCTTAACGTCTTTTGAGTTTTGTTTCTGTTTCTTTTTTTGCAAATGACCTTGCTTATGTTGTGGGGCTATTAAGCCTGAAACAAAGCAAGCAATATATATAATGTCAACCTATACACGGTAGCATGACACATTGGGATGAACCTGACTGCTATGTTGGAGATGTATTACTAGTAAAGGGGAGGGACAAATGATTAAGCCATCCCTACTATGGCGAGGATTACGGCACATTGAATAATTTTATGGCACTTCGGCGACATTAAATGTGTTTATCATACCAAATTGTCACAGTCAGGAGTTTTATCTTTCTTTGCAGTGTATTTACTTGTCTTTCTGTAATTGTTCTTTACATTTCGAAACGTCTCCCCTGGCATCGCTTCTTGATTGCAATTCAGAACGTTCGCAGATGTAAGGAGGGCAATGGGTTTTATTCGCAGGCACGGACACATAAAGGGACTTTAAAATGGTAGTTGTACTTTAGTAAACGTTTCGAGACGCTACAAAACATATCAAAAAACTCTCAGCTAGTTTTAGTGCTGCACTGAGAATATAGCTTCTATTTATTCTCCCCCTCATTGTGCAGGTACATGTAGCTAGTCAACGTTCAATTATATTCCCGCTAATTGTATAACATTGTGATCCATATTGTCACAGTTTTCTAATCTGTTTCACTACCACTACATTTTGCAAGATGAAATAAATATTGGAATCCCTTGGAGAGTTGGTGATTCGAAAACTGTTGGTCTGTTCAAAACGATATATTAAATACACATAGCCACTTTTGCGTTTTAAGTTATATGATAAAGATAATAATAGTCTTTCAACAAAGGCTTACGTTTGGTCAAGTAGTCATAAAATATAACAATATTTACCTTTTGTTTGTATGATGCAATTTGCTCTAAAGACCTCCTCTGTGTTGATGGCCCTGTGTTTTCAAAGCTTTTATGTAGTTATTTATTTCTTGTTAAAGTTTCTTTTATTTTAGTCTGACCTACAATTTAGTTGACACTTTGCTATTCAGTGTTGAGGGGAATCTTTTCTGATATAAGTTGTTTCGTTTGCAGTTGCTCTTAGCTATAGCTAACGGTTTCTACTAGACTTCGCTGAACCTGAAAGTACAAGGAAACGAGAAAATGAAAACTAAATCTAAAAAGTATTCAAATGGAGGCAGCAGATAATGAACTGGAAAACATGAGCTGTTCTTTCTCAAAACCTGGCGGGGACTCTTCGTAAAGATTAATTGAACGTAAATAATCACACACAAAATCAGTTTTAAAGGAAAAAAGGTTGTCACATTATGGAAATGTTTACACAAATCCGATGCATTCGATTATAAAATATCTGATCGTAAGAGTTGGTCACAGGCATGGCAATAATGTTGATTTTCATTTTGTAAAAAGTAAGCATGTGAAGCGTATATAGATAGATAGATTTATTTGGTACATTTCATCAATACATAAAAGTACATCACATGGTCAATACAAACAAAGTTTTACCGGGATAACACAGTAAAGTCACAGACTTATTTCCACTGTGGTCCCTAAAATATAACATAGATACGATACTTTTACAAATACAAGTACAAGTCAATACATACATTTATTTATCACAGGTAATACATTGAGTACAAAATTAGCATCACCACCCTATGTTCTGTGTCACATATGGTAGTATTCATTTAAGTATAAAACACTAACGGTCTCTGTTGCATAAAACGCATTTTGTGTTACACATAACTAGTTATCAAATATGAAGAACTCTGCTGTAAAAATGCTTTCACTCTCTTCTTAAAATTTATTTTGTTTGCTATAGACCGTATATCAGAAGGTAAAACGTTCCAAATCTGAATCCCGTTGTAAAAGAAAGTCTTTGACATCTGACCTTTTTCACACGGCACTGTAAAAATTAAAGATGATTTTCTAGTTGCGTATCCAGGGCGTTCATTGACCCTCGTAAATTTTTCTGTAATATAACTCGGACAAGTTTCGTGAAATACAAAACACAACACAAAGACAGGGAATCATAACATGCTTACCAAAGGGATATAAGCCGAGGCAATTTTTGAAAAACTGGAGACCTATTTCACTTCTAAATATAGTATACAAAATAGCATCAGGAACAATCGCAAATAGAGTAAAAACTGTTTTAAACAAATTAATTAATACTGATCAGTCAGGTTTTATTTCAGGAAGATATATAGGAGAAAACACTAGAATAATATATGACATCATGCAATATGCCGAAGAGAATGAAATACCTGGTACATGTATGCTACTTTTTATTGATTTTGAGAAAGCTTTTGATTCTGTTAGTTGGGATTTTATTGATAAAGTACTTGATATTTTTAATTTTGGAAATGATATAAGAAGTTGAATCAAAATTTTTCACAAATGTCCAAAGTCATCTATTAACCAAGGGGGGAATCTATCGCCATTTTTTGAAATTAAACGTGGATGTCGTCAAGGTGACCCTATTGCCCCGTATTTATTTATTTTATGCGCAGAAGTACTAGGTATCAGAATTAGAAATAATAATAGTATTAAAGGAATAAATATAGAAAATACACCAATATTACTATCTCAATATGCTGATGATACTTCAGTTATTCTTGACGGATCAAAAAACTCTTTAAGGGAAACATTAGGGGAATTAGACACATTTGCCAAAATTTCGGGATTGAAAATAAACACAACTAAAACTGAAGTAATTTGGATAGGAAGCAAAAAATACTGTGAGGATACTTTTTTTCCAGAGTGGAACTTGCATTGGGGGAACCATAAGTTTACTGTATTAGGGATTGATTTTCACATTGATTTACATAAAATACCAAAACTGAATTATGATAAAAAAA
>NW_018408726.1:880908-918112 GCF_002113885.1 Mizuhopecten yessoensis
AAAAAAACATTACAAAATTTGTATTAAATATTGGTTGAAGAATGAAAATGAGTGTGAAAATTAATACTGTAATTATTCTGTAATGCTGAAAATGTTTCAAAAAATAAAATTATAAAAAAAAAAAAGTTTCGTGAAATACATTGAACATATGGTTTAAGCCCAATTGCTTTGCTCGGTTTTCAACATTCAAAAGATTCAGATTTGTTAAGACTTTATCATCTATTCTCGTCCTTGGCCCAAAGTCACAATTAAAACGTACACATCTGTTCTGTGCTACTTGCTACTTGTTTTTTAACCTTTGATTTAAACCGTTATTCCAGGCTGAGCAGCAGTAGTCAAAGTAAGAATAAGCCTATGCGGAGTCGCGGGAGGACAACTCCCCTGTTGTGCTCACCGCTACTAATTGCACACGAAACTGTATTAAAACAAGACACGGATATAATTTTTTTATGTATTTGATTTTACGTCTTTGTTAAAGCAAGATTCATAGTAAGACAGACACCCAGAGAGACACTGCCAAAAAGGGGGCAACTTATTTTGCATGAAACCCCACATTGAGATATTGCAGCTGGATACTATCTGTTCCCAAGACCTACTGGCATTTCAAAGATATTTTTATTGTTTGTACATAACAAATATACAATTTTAGATTTGTAAGCTAAAGTTGTTTAACACAAATCTAACAATTCACACATTCTTCAATTAACAACTTTCACACCTTAGTTGCAGTATATTTATAGGACGGTATACCCCATTAAACCCAATAAACAACAATTCGGTAACTCCTGGAAATTTGAAAAATATCATTAATTAATGAGAAAACACGATTTGTAATTTAATTAGTGTTAAGTATACGTATCTAAAAGCTGTCAACCCATAGCAATTAGACAAACGCTTGAATTAATGTCAGACACAATATACAAGATATGTTGTCGGTTAAGTAGACTTCGAGCAGACTTGTCAGCTGGAAGTAGCTTTTTACGTGACCAACGCTCGTTATGTCTTATATCGCTCACACATAATCCATTAGTGCCACTTTGTCGCCTCGCCTCCCATCCTGTATGAAATAATGACAACACTTACACTGTACCTCGATCACATAAAGGGAATGGATTTATTTCAATGATTCACTGACGAACTATTAAGTGTTTTGACTTTCAAGGCCGTACATGTTACCAGTCTGGTGGCTAGTTAGTACTCTAAAGAGATTCCCCCCCCCCCTCTATGAAAAAACTACCTGTATTTGTAACAGCATAGTTCATAGAGCATAACAACCTGGAACTCGATAGTTACAAGAGTAGCACCTTAGTTTTGTTGTACACAAATAGTCTTAACTGTCGGAGAAGCAAGTCATTTATGATAGCAAGGAATGACCAGGTCAAAGAAAAGGCTGCATCTGGAAATCTTATCAAAGGATAGATCCAGAATAATAAGGACTATCCAACAATCGCTACCGAATCAAGGAGAAGGAATTTCTACCAAAAGTCGGGGTACTATAACTGAAAATACAGCTCAAGGTGAGAGACTATCTGGAGATCAATAAACAAGGGTTCCGAATGTCGTTGTTGGTAGAAGATTGGAAACAAGAGGTCCATTGGACTTGTGTCGCTCACCTGGTTTTATATTCATTACAACTGAATGCATTAGTACAGTTGTGGGAACGCACAACGCACCAAAATTACCGTGCATACATCGTTCACACACCGTCCGCACATCGTCCACACAGGGTGCGCACACCGTGCTTCTCCCGTCACATCTGTGTGATATGGTACAATTTGTTGATCAATATTACGGAATGGAAAAAGTACGGAATGTTCGTATGCAATAATGTACACTGTATATATCACTGTAATTTATCATCCCTATAATCAGTGACGTAAACGTCTCTGCTATATTTAAGAGTATGTTCACGTTAACAATGCGTGTAATACAGTATACAGTGACCGTTAGACTGTCAAGAATGGGTTTGGCTCCTCGGTAACAGAACAGGTAAATAACAATCTGATGAGTGACCGGAGTTTTACCTGGCCTGTACTTGACACATAGAGCTGATATGTGATACCCTATGACCGTAATGAAAACAAAAATGGACGTGTAGTATTTTCTATTGTCATTCGGTTTGCCTTCACCTGGGTTTTCACACCTCTGGCCTTACCCGATGAAATACGTAAGCGCTCTGGGCGGGGGGAAACTACGGTCCAGGTAAATGTACAAAGCGGCTAAGTAGAAGGGACTGTGCATGATATATGATACCGTATGACCATTATGAAAACTCAACTGGACGTTAAATATTTGTTATTTGCATTCGTTTTGGTCTGTAGCTCCCCTTCATCTGGTTTTCACACCTTGGCGAGTTAGGTAAGTGCCCCGGGCGGTGTAAACTACGGTCCAGGTACAAAGTGGCAATGTTTACCTGTGTAGCCGAGACTAAGTTGTAAATTTACACGTGTCGATAAAGGTCGTTTAAAAACCCCACAAAACACAATTTCTAATTTTAAGAAAGTAGACAGAAAGATAAGCTTATATATGTAGCTATAGTATAGAAACACGCTAAAAAACATATAATTTTATGTTCAAACACGAAACCGTATATATTGTCAAGGCATTTCTCAATTTTCACCAACCACGATTGTTATTGCCCAACGCTCGTCGATCGTCCGCACAGATGTGCGCAAGGAATGTTCGTCCAATTTTTTATCGTGCACACATCGTGCGCACACCGCACATCGTGTAACGTTGTGCGATCCCACAACTGTACATCTTTATATGAAATTTCCTCAAAACCAGACAAGATCTATGTTCTAACCCATGTCATATTAACAATTTCTGAAAACTACACTATAGAATATGATGATCTAGCTGTACCATTTCTTAGGACCGCAGTGGTCAAATCAACCTCATTCAATTAAGAAATGTTTTTTCTTCCTCCATAGTGTTTTTGACCAAATTTTGTACAATCCACTCAGGCAATTAAGGGATATTAGCGTCTTAAAGCAAAATATTAGATAATTTTCCTATTTGGGGCCCGGTCTTTCTATCCCTAGCGGTCGAACCAGTCTCGTTTATTTAGGAAATGCTTGCCCTCCCCCAATGAAGTTTCAGAGCAAGTAAGCGTTAAGTAAGAGATGCGTTTTTAAGCAAATTTAGCTAAGGGCCCCGACCCCCTAGCCTCAGGGGTCGAACCAACCTCATTTATTTAAGAAATGATTGCCCTCCCCTAGTGATGCTTCAGACTTAATTTGGTTGAAATCCTTTCTTGTGTTAAGGATTAGATGCGGTTTAAAGCAAATTTAGCCAAGTTTCCCTTGAGGGCTCCGCCCCTATGGCCTCATGGGGTCTAACCAACCTCATTTATTTGAGAAATGATTGCCCTCCCATAGTGAGGCTTCAGACTAAATTTTATTGAAATCCTCACTGGCCTTTAGGAGGAGATAGGTTTTAAAGAAAAAGTTGACGACGGACGACGACGGACTCTGCGCCTCGGCATAAGCTCACTATGGTCCTTCGAAAGTGTTCCAAAACGGATGTGATACTGTTTTTGCGGGCTGCTTAGGGTTTTGGGTTGTGATATGGCGAGTGCTGATGTGTAAGAGTCCCACATACAAAAACACGTATTTATCAGTTAGTATGTATTAAACGTTTCAATACATCTGATATCAAATCAACCTTCATGACCAGGGAGGTTCCCCTCCTCCTCATGTTATCATACCTTATGTAACGATTCTATGGTTTTTGATAATTTCATATGCATAATCCTGGTCTAAAACTTAATTAAATACACTTCACAGTGAAATAAACTATTTACAATAAATCTGTAGCGGTCACAATTTGATTGACATGTTGCATGACGATCATACAACATGTAAATGATTATCAATTTCATTTATTGATTAACTGGAACGAGATTAAAAATCAGCGTTCACACACAAATTTGCTTCAAAATCCATGCTTGAATCATGTGATGCATACTAAAATTCCTATCAACCTGTCCTTTAAAGAAGGAATAACAAATGTCAATGTCGTAATATTCCCCGAAATCCATCAGCATGCGAAAGGCTACGAATAACTTAAGAGTGATTACATTTGTCTTCAGTGGTATTTGTACGTTCTAATGTCCTCACAACAGCAAAGATCATATACATATACACATGGTGCCAGGGAGACATCGCCGATAATAAAGAGTAGAAAAGTTAGAAAAATAATGTGCAATTGGGGCAGTCGTTCAATCATGGTTTCCCCTTAACATGAGACACAAACGAAAAAGCCCAATTCTGCAAAAAGGCCTACATTAGTCGACTTGTACGAAGCTGCAGGGGTGAAAAGTAATGCACAGTTTCAACAGAAAACAGTATTGAGGAATACGTATTTTAATTAAAATCAGAGATTGATATTTACTTTATGAGAACAATAAGAATCCCCTCGACATTATTTTACCACATGAAGCACAGGAAAAAGATGAATCGGGTAACTAAAACATTTGTAAAACTATAAGTGTTTGTGTATCTGGTTAAATTGGTATAGCTATGGTGATATTGTAGTTGGTGTTTGTGTAGATATTCATAGTGTTCATAGACAACGGCGCCGGATTTGAAGCATGTATATCGGGAACCAATATTGATTTGCAGATCCCATTGAAACACACGAGTTATATATATCTTTCTCACCTTTGACTCTTTCGTCTCGACTTCATATGACACTGGCTCCTACGAGAAAGTTAAACCGTATATATACATTGTATATAACAACTCAGGGTTTGGTTTGATATAGTACAGTTGTGGGATCGCACAACGTTACACGATGTGCGCACGATGTGTGCACGGTGTGTGAAGGATGTGTGCACGATGTGCGAACGATAAAAAATTGGGCGATCATATCTTGCGCACATTTGTGTGCACTATGGAGGAACGTTGTGCGATAACAATCGTGGTTGGTGTAAATTGAGGAATGCCTTAACAATATACACGGTTTCGTGTTTAAACATATAAACCTTGAATTTTACGTATGTTTTTATATTCTACCTACACCTATTAACTTATCTTTATATATATACTTTCTTAAACTTAGAATTTGTGTTTTCGGTATTTTTTAAATGACCTTAATCGACACCTGTGAAATCATTACACAGTCCCGTATACAGGTTAACATAGCCAATAGCCGTCTACATGTACCTGGACGGTAGTTTTCCCCCGCCCGGGGCGCTTACGTAATTCGTCGGGTAGGGCCAGGGGTGTGAAAACACAGGTGAAGGGGAGCTATAGGCAAACCGAGTAGGCAAACCGAATGCAAATAACAAATACTAAACGTCCAGCTGTGTTTTCATTACGGTCATACGGTATCGCATATCAGCTCTATGTGTCAGGTACAGGCCAGGTTAAACCCCGGTAACTCATCAAATTGTTATTTACATATTCTGTTACCTTGGCGCGAAACCCATTCTTGACAATCTAACGGTCACTGTAATCCTGTGTTACACGCATTTTAAAACTGTACATAATCTTCATTACTGTGATGAGAAATTACAATAATACATACAGTTTTCATTATTGCATACGAGCTTTCCGTATTTTTTTCATTCCGTAATATTGATCTACAATTTGTACCCAATCGCACAGTTGTGCGGGGAGAAGCGCACAACGGGGCGAACGATTGTTAACTCGCACAGTTGTGCGCACCATGTGTGGACGATGTGCGGACGGGGTGTGAACGATGTATGCACGGTGTGCGCATGCTATTTTTGGGGCGTTGTGCGGTCACACAACTGTATAACGTCCTATTAACAGTTAAGATCATTTAAGGACGTGCCTTCAAGTGTGTAATAACTGCATGCATGTATGCTTGATGCATTTTGGGTATGTTGGTGTAATTGCCAACCATGTTTCCCGTCGACAGCAATGTGTGCTATTGACAGCCATGTGTCATAGACAACTATGCTTGCCGTCAACAGTCATGTGTGCCATTGACAGTCACGTGTGCCACTGACAGCCGTCCATGTATGACATTGACAGCCATGTTTGCCATTGACAGCGATGTATGCAATCGACAGTCATGTGTCATTGACAACCATTTGTGTCATTGACAACCAAGTGTCATTGTCAACCATGTGTCATTGACAACCATGTGCCATTGACAATCATGGGTTATTGACAACCATGTATGCCGGCCATAGACTGCCATGTATGCCATTGGCCGCCATATGTGCCATTAACAGCCCATTCCAGTATGATCAAGTCAAGATGTGAATGCTTATAGTGCAATGATTGTACTCGGACTAAAACAATAGTTGAAATATGTTACTGTCCAAATATGTTTATTTAGAGTATACATTAACAAAGAACTAAAAGGCAAAACAAAAGATACACATTATATTTATTACTGAATATTGATACATAGTAGTTGTTGTTTTGATATGAAGAATAAAATGTGAAATACAGACTTTTATGCGTAATTCTTTCATACACACACATTTACTGGGCAAATTTAGAACTATCTTTTCCCATAATGATGACATGTGATATTCAAAAAAGACTTGCATCATGGCCATGTCAACGAATACGAAATGAAAATATTGAACCATACATTTTTACGAAAAATTGTTTCCACAAGCTTTTGATATGAAGAAGTTATACATTTAATACATACTACGTACCTGTTTGTGACCTGAAACAATCGTCAGTGAATGATTATGGTCAAACTTAAATGTACTGTGGACCCATTTTCATTCACTAAAGCTCAAAATCCAGAAAATAAAGACACCAAACGGGTTCCCGTGACGTTATTTGAAGTACAATCGTCCAGAAAACGGGGACTGGATGGTTTGAGTGGACCAGAGGTGTCCTCATGATTGTAGGTCCAGTGTACGGTAACATGGAAGTGCATACAGGGTATGGTTAAAGTATGTATACATATTTCTAGCATAACCTGTATGTGTTGCACAACTACATGTAATAACGAGCTGAATGTCAATAGAGGGTTGGTATACCACATGTGGAACAACACCTAGCGGCGATTGCATTGGCTGTGGGAAAACACGTCGGAATTTGACCCATTGACCTCTAATTTTGACGTCACGTTATATATGCAAATTTGCGATGTTAAAAACTTTTGATTTCTCTAGTTAATGGCAACGGAAATTAATGAAATTGTTATGAAAAGGAACTTTACACCAATATCTTTCAGCGTGCAAAGTTTTGTTAAAATCGGCCCATCAACAAAAACAAATCAGGAAAATTAATTGAAGATTATATAGTAGAATTAAATTTTGCGAACTTACTTTTGGACAACAACTGTATATGTTTACAGGTCAACACATTTTTAGGGTACAATGTACCATAAGGGATTGTTTAAAAATTGCAAATAGATATTTATGTTTTAAATACAAGTAGTATATCCCCTAGGTCGTCAGTTTATATAAAGAAACCGAAAATGATACAATTGCTAATAAAATATTTATATATTTTTGCACGCGTCCACCTTCGGCCGTAAACCCTTTGATACCTCACCTCTGCCGCTGCAGGGACACGCCTAATACCAATCCACCTCCGATTACGACCTTCATTTCATTTTTAACATATTTCTGCAACAAACCTGATATAGATTAAACTTTAAGACACCTATAGAATGATAATAAAGTTTTACATGCATCTATTTACATTTGCCACGTGCTGTTTACACAATAGCAGACGAACTTTACCTCGGCGACCCACTTTCTGGCAGTGACTATGTGTGCGTGTATAAACATGGTCAATTTCAATTAAATTTTGCTAATTACTCACTAATTAATTCAATTCATTTCTGATACAATACCAACAATCTGGCATTGCTAAAATTTTCCAATCAATCATAGAAAACCCCAAATCGTGTCCACAAGGCGAAATTTCACCAAATATTCAGACGATGGGAGGTAATGACACATTACATTAAAAGGTATGGGGTCACCTAACTTGTTTCATGATTGTTGTCAACTAAATAAATTTTATAATGAAAAGACAGATCGTGCCACCAAATCACATTTCTTTCGTATCACCTGTTGAAACCGTTAAATAACAAATATTGTGAGTAAAAATGGCAAGAAAAATGGAATCAATACTTAGACAAGACATGACACTATATAAAACCTAAAATCAGGCAATAGTATCCGAGATATAGAAAAAAACGCCTATTTGAAGGCAAGTTGTCCTTGCCCGTATCCGGATAGGTCATTGATGCATAACCCATTCTTATTTATTGAAAACCTAAAGTCAGTCTCAATGCATAGCATTCACGAACCATTCACAGTAAAACACTTGTTATAAAACATTGACCTTCAGCCAACAAGAGTTTTTCTTTATTATAAATAATATAATAGATCTCAAATCTCTTTTCGAAACAGTAAATATGTACAACTATAATCTAGCAAAAAACTGTTAGTTTGTTCAAAAAGATAAAAACTTACTTTTCACGTTGACGTCTGACTTTCCCTTCGTTTGATGTCATATCCTTTAACTCGTTTCATGTATTTTTTATTGACCAAATATACAAGTGTACCTTTTTCGTGTTTGATGGGGCGTTGTCAGTATACTATAACCGGACGGAATGCTGTGTTGGGTGCGTCCGGCATGGTATTTCAGTGAGGTAGCAAAGTCGTCATCCGCTCTACATGTACCAGAGAAGGCAGATACATTAACATGCCATGTCTCTGGCACACATACACACTTGTTCGCATACGCATGTAGGTGCGTCCGTAAGAGTCCTAAGATGTTGATAGGATGTGAACAATAACTTTATACAATCAACAAATCAATAATAATCAAACAATCACAAACACAAAACTGGTAAAAGCAATTTTCATGATGGTTTACTAACCATAACTTATCAGAGTCGCACCCTCTTTTTATTCAAAAATAATTCCTGCCTCTCCCTCTTCATCGATGCTGCGTCAGCTGATAAAGAAGGGCGTATTTTATGTCATGCGTACGTGCATGGGCAGATTAGAGGGCTCCGAACGGTTGTTTTTGGCTCTCTTTCTTTTATATAATATGCAAATGCGTGAGAATAGTGACAAAATGTGCATATTAAAGTTGTGAAAATATTACATCAGAAAAATCGGTTTTAAAAGACAAACTTAAAGGTTATACAAAATTGAACCCTATTGGTCAAAAGATGCTATGGGACAAATCTCTTTATTGGTACAAAAGGGGGAGGATTTTTTAAAATATTTTCCTTTTCGGTTTACATCCCTTCATTTATACAGAAGGGGAATGATTTTCCCCTATTGGGTCCCGCCCATCTGACAGAGGCCGCCACACCCCTCGTTTTTCGACTAGTAAGTACCCTTTGGCCAAAGCTGCTCCAGACCACATAAAGACAAAAACAACTGAGTCGTTTAGGACACGTAGTGTTTTAAAGTGTTCGAAAGAGAAAGATAGGCTACATCCGACTGTACAGAAACTGAATGACACCTGCCACCTTATCTTATCTTGTTTTGTATCTGTCAACAAACTTCCGATAGCTGATGTTTTTGTCTCCTTTCGTCTAAATTCCGATATCTAAGAGGCCAGTGGGTCATTTAATGTCGATACACTCGCCATTTATCTGTAATAAACGGTTAATACCATTCTTTTTCCCCTTACATATACATGTACGTACAGTAGATAATCTTATTTTTCTAAGGTATAGTGGTATTATATTGATAACACCGTTGATATGGAGACAGGATGGACATTTTTATTTTAGTTTTGATTTTTATTGTACATGTACCATCGTTAAAGGACGTGTTTGTAAGAATTGTGCTGGAAGCGGTACAGCATGTTGGTGTATTTATCTCCCTGCAAAAGGGAGAATCCGCTGCTGATTTCAAAACTTCTAAATTATATTTTGCTAAAACCTAGTTAATCTGTGATGAACTTAATGCTCATCTAGGAAAAAATAGAATGTCCAATTAAGGCTATTAAGCTAGGTGCAGCTGCTGTTATTTAATGCATGACACGTAAGAGGCAACTAATGCCGGATCCTCCTGCATAATTCGGAATTTTTTGCCCTTTTTTTTGGACACCAAAGCAACCAAAACAAATCTGCTGCACCTTTTCAAATATCTGCGATCTTTCTCTTTTTCTCTTTTTCTAACTACCTTCTTTTTCTTTATTTAACAATGTTGAGCGTTCGGCCATGTGAGGAACGCAATAGGTTCCCAGGCCGTGACATACCGAAGTCCTTAAAAAAGGTAGTTATTTCATGCCTAATGTTATTCATTTAGGGGAATGGCAACAACTGGTTCACCCGTTTTCAGTATATTGTTACCGGGCAGAACGCTGTGCTGGATGTCGTGCATGGTATTTCATCGAGATATAACTGTAAAATCAACAAAACCCTTGACCTTAGCTGCTTATAGGACGTTAAACCCTGATAACCAACCGACATCAAGGGGCTAAAATTGTGCAATATGGTCAAACTGTCTGGTGTCAACTGCCTTTTCCACTGCATGTTTTAAGAGGAACCCCGTAAGAGTTGAGGACTGGCTTTCTTGCCCTCTATCTTTGGGCATATTATTGACCATAATAAATCTGCTGGATTCATTGACACATTTTATAATCCTTTTTTCGTTATGCTTCCTGGCAACCATTTTGTATCCTGGCGACTTCCTCGGCAAAGCCTCTTTTTGGGCCTTCATCAAAATAAGCCCAATCGGGGATGGTAGTTAGGAAAGGGATGGCAACGAGGACGTGCCCGCATATGTGTTATGTATTTGTGACTGTTTGTATGCATGCTGGGGACAATTCATTGTCAATTTTGCTCCCTGCGCTTCTGGAAATCATATCAGGTGGTTAACCTGTTGTATAAGTCGGCAACAGATCCGCGGTATCTGGTAGGATGCAATGAAACCAACATACCGCACTAGCACACATACACTACACGCGTGGAGACACATAATTAAGTAAATTGCTTTCGCTGTTAATAAAAGACATGAAAGAAACTACAACCGATTTTGAAGAGGAAGGGGATGGAATGTGTAAGAGGCACATTAGTCGCTTCATACAACGAGCATATGCTACAGGATGCCTAATCATGCCTTAATTATGCATGAGTATCGACATTAATCCATTTAGGGACAAGAACCACTTCAGAAATAGACGACCACACATTTTTTTCAAGCAATTAATTTAAGATTTACTATTATTCATGAATTCAGATTATTTATGTTGCTTATCCGTTTTCATAAAATTCGCTATAGGTTTGGTAAGGTTTTATTTTGTTTAACGTCCTATTAACAGCTAAGGTCATTTAAGGACGTGCTTCCGTGTTTGTTATGTAAGCAGGTATGCTTGTATGTGTGCTGGAGACAGGGTATGTTGGTGTACTTATTTAATTTGATATATGATGTGTACAATAAGGGTAAGGCAGTTTAATGTGTCCTTCTATTTCCGCTTATTTTATCATGTCCAGTTATCCAAGTCAACCTAATTTCCATGCTTGTGACCAACCATTTATCGTCAAACATTTTATGAACAAGTGTGCCGATTTCTATGATGTAAAGATTATGAAAAATGTGTTTGATACAGCTTTTATGTCACATAATGTAATTATTTACAACAAATAATGTAATCACGTTTTACATCAAATTCAAAAGGATCATAGCTGTAGATATGACGTTAAACGCTGTACAACCAAAAGCCAATTCGTTTAATATTTCTGTTTTTCACTTCTTTTGAATATTAAACCTTTTAATAAAGTTTGATGTATTCAGTATTTTGAATGTCTAATTTAATTGTTGTTTGGCTCTTGATGACTTAAAATATCGAAGGGCAGTGCAATGATACAAAAACCTGAATACATGCCCAAGCCGATGAAACTACTACTCATTGCCATCACTCTGAGAAAAAAACCGTATCTGGACACAAAAATCCAAGGTACCAGTCAAATTATTCGATTAACGAGTTCATTAAATAAGCTGACACACACACACACAAAGAAAAGGAAAACCAAATTAACATCAGGCTAAGTACCAATTTGAATTAATTAATGGTATTGACTGAAATGTGTTTGTCCCGTAGACTGTTTCCTGATTTCGCTTGTTGGGTGGCGATCTAAGATTTACACGCCCTCGGTCGGACAGATCTCATATGGGCATTACATATTTCACACACTATTCACCAAAGATCCTTGCAGACAAAATTTGGTTTTATTTGAAATTCAATCTTAATATCCATCTTTTTGTTGAACGTAATTTTAAAAGAGAGAATTTTAAACGTTTGAAAACCATTTGGTTGCAATTCAGTTCTTTTTATTGTAATTAATTAGTGCTTAAATCCTTCACCTCAAAGCTAATAAATAATAAACTGCCAACGGGACACGATGACAGCTTTTAATAAACTCTACAAACGGAACAGTGGGATGGATCGAAGAACCATCTATTAACAATAACAGTTTTTATCGAAAAAAATAGCGCAATTGTCAGCGAATAACGCTAATTTGTGCGCTAGCAGCCATCCTCTATGGCATTATTTTGTTCCTTTGTATTTCTGTTTTATTGTGCAGAATTTGAGGAACGTAATGATATTTAAATGAACACATTTTCCTTTCTGGTTTTCATTTAAGCAGAACATGATGGACACATGCAGTCGAATTCTTCCAATGACACCAATATGGCATTCAATTATTGCAAACAAGAAGGCAGCATGATGCAGATTCAGCGTGTTTAATCAGATAAAACTATCCACGTTGCATTTTTGTTATTGTGGTTATATAAAATGTTCACATGTTTTAACATTGTAATTCGCCCCCATTACAGGGTAGCATTTACCTTACGTAAGATTACACTATAGCTTTGGTTTACTCACTGCAGAATCGGTACCTTGTAAGTCAGGGACTAAGACAAAATATAGGCTATAATATGAGGCAGCTTATGAAGGAACCCGTGTTTGTTTTGCTATGTTTTCTATCCATTTTTCTTTTCTTTCTAACCAGATGCTTGACAGTGATGGTGACCTTCGTTTGCCTTGGTCTTGGGACAGAACCCGAAACGTTCCTTCATTAGGCAATCGATCAACACTATGGCCTTAATTGAGGTATTTACAATGACAATGAGAACATTTCAAACCCCACTTATTTACAAAGCCGGTATCCGAGCTTCAGCCTTGAAACCATTTTACGAACGGAACACTTGGGATAATATTGGACCAGTTTTTCACAAAACCATTTTTCATCAATCAATTAGCACGATTGTCAGCACATAACGCTAATTTGACACAACCAGCCATCCTCCATTGCATTCATTTGTGTCTTTATATTTTCGTTTTATTGTGCACATCATACAAATGTGAGGGACCTATTGAATACATTTCCATTTGCAAACGTTCAACACTTAGGCAACGAGAAGTATGGAACAGCATTAATTCATAAGGCTTATCTCGTTCCCGAGAGTCAACATTTCTAGCTGGAAAAAAACAATTGTTAGTCATGGCTGAGAATTAATCTCACCTTATAAAAATCTGCGACAAGAAATGATTCGGTAATTCTTAACCAGCCCAAGGTACAATCCTTCTGCAAGAGTCTCAACTTTCTCGCAAAAATCACTTTATTCAAGGCCTTTTCAACCCATCCTATGCCCGGCACCAGCTTCTGTCTGTATTTAAACCAGTATGATCAACCATTTTTTCCAGGGAAACTGCAGTACTTAGCGGTAGCGGCGCTGCTATTTACAACAAGAAAGGCGGTTTACAAGACACACCGTCGTTTTATCAGCTCAAGTCATTGCAGAACGTGCCTCCAAATGGGTGTATGCCCCTAAACGTTTAACGTTAGACAACCAAGTGATTGCACCTACATGTATTGAACATAGAGAGCAAGGAGCGAACTTGTTCCTGCAACGTCATTTTTCTAGCTATCTAAGAGTTTATTTTGTGGGAAAAAAGACGAAGACCAGAAATAATATATTAAGGATTAATCGTAAGAATGATTGAGTGACTTGGTGATTTTTTTTTCTCTAGATAGGAGGCAAGATTTACCAGTGCACCATACGATTACTCTTTCCTCTTGGGCGACATGTTTTATTATCTGCTGGGCTGTAATTCGTCGAAAAGCTTATCAGGACTGGTTTCCAAGACGCTATAACCTTTGATTTCACATCAACAGACATCGTTAATATATTAACTTAATTGATATTGATCACGTTGGCATGTGTTTTTTTGTTTTTTGTTTTTGTTTTTGTTTTTAACGACCAATCGACAATTTTAATCCTTAAAGGCTAAAAACACTACAAATAGAAGTTCGCAAAAGGAATACAATTGAAATAGATAAACTAGCAGGTTTTGTATTACCATGTTCAAAATATACAAAAACAGCATCAATAAAACAAGAATTGGTTGACTGAAGGTCGACACAACCTATGACAAATATTTTACTGTAACTGGTCCCTGACTCGCTATGCATTGAGGCTCAATAAGTATCAATAGGTTATGAATGAATGACCCATCCGGAGACTGGCAATGACAGACTAAGATTCTATTCACCGATTTCAGGTTTGATATAATGTAATTTGTTATCTACATATTGATTCCTATTAATTTGCCACTTAGATCATATACATTTTGTTATAAGTGGTTTAAAAGCAGTAAAATAAAGTTTAAAATGGTGCTAGCAATATGCTGCCTTCGCGGCACAACCTGCCGTTTCATTACCTGGTATTCCATCATGTCCCGGGGGTACTTGTATTTGTATTGGCATATGTATTATGTACGGCCCATCGACAATGCGAGGGATTTATGGCCAGACAACACGTTTGAATAGGCAATCAAAACATGAATACATCGAACTAGAAATAAACCGTTGTAAAAGTGTAAAAATATATCAACAGGGATTTAAAATATAAGGATGTCAGTCGAGTATGATAGTCGTATATTCACCGCACAGAAAATATCGATCGATGGCAAATAATAATATATCAATGGCACAGTAACTGTGTTACACAAACTTTTCGTAGTTGATATATTATGAATTTTTACCTGAACTTGATCACGATATGTCGGCATTATATCTGCATTTATCACATGGAGCCACAAACATTTGTCATAAAAGGCAGCTAAGCACTTAGCTTAACTTATGCATCTGGAGTCGTGCACATAACCACTTTATTTGAATAAATAAAATTAAGAAAATTAGGTTTCGAAGAGTTGTCTCCCATGCATAATAGCTAGGGATAGGAAGAGTTACTCGCCTTANTCACCAAACGGTGACCTTTTTCACTCATATGTTCTTTTGGTTGTTTTTGTGACAGGACGGAAAGTGCATAAACATTATTATGGTGATACGTCTTTAAAAGAACTAAGCTATTAAAAGGAGGTTTAAACAAATAAACACAACCAATGATCACGACCAAACACTTCGAGGGCGGTTTTTAAATAACATATAATAGGTTTCTGATCGGCTTTTTAAAAAAGTGAATTGGGGATAGGTAGTATTTTTACTACAAATAACCGTTAGAATTTATGTAACATCAGGGAGCCGTTAGGATGAAGTTGGAATCCAGAAATTTAAGTTCTGCTTCTGCTTAATGTTAAACATTTAATTGTTGTATATACTTGTTAACAGAATATCGGTATAACCGGATGTCATGTTGTCATGCCGTTTCCAAATTAATACATTTCAGTTCCAAGTGCCATATGACCCAATTCAGCAGTGGACACCGTCATCGTTTGATTTTAACCGTCGAAAGGCACAACCACAAACTATGTTTTGTGAGATTTCTAAATTTTACACTTACATTGTCAGCTGTGATTCTTTCATTTAATTGTACTGTTAACAATATACTTTGAGGTTTTTTTGTATCGCTGAAGATGAAAACATCTCAATAACTGAAAGAGCATGATGGTTATGTTAGATTGTTGGATTGGTATAAAAAGCAGAAAACACTTCTTTGGCAGTCACAAGTCAGATATTAACACATTCAAGTACTTATTAACAAAACAAAACCAGGCAACAATATTTACAGACACTTTTAGTTTCTAAACTACCGACTAGTTGTCTATAAAACGTAAGTCCACGACGGACGAAGACGAATGGCAATCGTGTGAGCTAAAATGCAATGGCTATGACAGCATAGGTTGACAAAACCCCGTTCTGAAACAAAGATATCTCTAACGACCTTAACGGTATAAACACTTTTCGATATAGGCCCATTGGGCCTCGTCTACTTGTATTTATGAAGAGTACGGAAATGTCATGAGGACTGAGGTAAACAACATTGTTCACAACTGAACAAAAGAAGCTGAAAATAAATCAAAAGTGTCGCGTACAAAGATAGCCATCGCAGTTCAAACTTAAATCGATATAGTTAGTACACTGTGCTCGCGATAATTGTTGGATTGTTTAACCGACTTCCGGCGATTGCTCAGGACCTCCCGTGAAGTAGTAAGTGCTGTATTCTTGCCAAGTGCAAACGTGTCACCAACAGTTGTTTTGTTTCGTGATTTATGTTCTCGCAACAAAATTAACAAAGGTGCCCGCGGCCAAAACTAAATATATATATATATATATTAGGAGAGGTTAAGATTTAGTTGTATTACATTTAGCGTCCTATTGCATGTAACAAATAATAAATGACGTTCCTCGATGTGTATTATGAAAGTGTGTATGCATGATTGTGACTGTTTATGAATGTATCTGCGGCCTTCCGATTGCGCGGATCTGATGGGTTTAGATATTTTTCTTATAAATCGTTTTGTTGTATTTTATTACATTTGTTTAAGTCGATTTTATTCGGTTAGACGTCCCATTTACCGCTAAGATTATTTGAGGTCGTGCTTCCTTGTGTTGTGTATGCGTGTGTGTGTGTAGGAGGCAGGGTATGTTTGCGCATTTGCCTACTTGTGCTAACGCGGATCTGATGCCGATTTATAATGCGATATCACCGAAATACCATGCCGAAAGTACCCAGCACGGCATTACGCCCGGTAACATCACACTGACAACGGTTGAACCAGTTGTTGACATTACCCTTAATGAGGATTGTTAAGGAGGTAATAACAAGTACCATTTTTAAGGACGTTGGTATGTTCCAGCCTTAGGACGACAGAACTCATTGCATTCCTCACCTGGACGGACGTTCAACAGTAAAGCCAAACATGAGGTGTTGACAAGCAAGGCACTAGGAAAAAAAGGAAGTAGGTGTAAAGTAGAAATATAAAAAAATCCCAAATATGTGAAAGATGTGGTCGCCGCACGGTCTGTCCGTCCGTATTTCCGTCCGTCCAATATGTTTCTCCGTGCCAAAACACATGACCCTAAGATAACTCCATGAATTTCGATGGATATATATAGGATGGTAAGGCGGTGAATTGCGTACTACAACCTATAGTCTACGTCACATTAATTTCAAAGGCAAAAGTCAAGGTCACAAGGTTGAAATTATTCCTGTCTCGGTGACCAATTCGGGGAGCATACTTTGTCGATGTCTCAGAGTTTCCTGTAATAATTTGTTACTAACTTTTATTTAAAACAAGTTTTTAACACACAAGGCAAGACGTATAATCAGTATCAACTATTTTTTTTATTAAACAGTACACTTAGAAAGTATTCAACAACATCGCAGCATTATCACAGCTTACTATACGTAATACGTTTCGACAACCTTTTTTGAACGTATGTCAATTCAAAGAAAACGAAAAATAACTGATCGTGCAAAATAGTGCATATAACATTTGAAACAGTGGGATATTTTGAGAAAATAATTCATTTGTGAATGGAACAAACTATGGGGCATACTACCAGGCAGATTGATCAATTAACACAGATTAACAAAAGAAGTTATACTTGTACGTTTATCAAACAGATAGTCCGCCTGTTTAAAACCTGATCATTTAAAAAAAACAATGGTTGAAATAGTTGTGTGTTTTTTATTTTATTTTGGCATGTCTTGGCCTTTAATATAACCTGTAATGTCAGTTATGAACTTCATTTTGAAATATTACAAATCACACTTTAAACAATCGAACTTCTACATGGATGATTAAACATTAGGTTACATCTAACGAAATGTGTTGAAGTGGACCTTTCAAAATCATCAACTGACAGGTACATTTACATGCACTTAAGACAATACAAGATACAAAAATATTCTCATAATATATTAATTGAACAAGTATATACATCGATGTAAAACAGAATGATTGTATTCTTTGCTGGTGCATTTAAAAATTAGTTGATTGTATCCTCGTATGCAATATATTAACAACAATAATTACACATCTACAAAAAACGTCAGAAACGGACGTTGATAATTACATTATTTACCAGGTATATAACACAAACAATCAATGACCATCACACAATTCAGTTAAGGATAACAACTGACATATTTCAAACTATGTAGTTTGCATGTTTTCACTGCATCGTGAACAAATTCATGCACTCCAACCCACTTCTTCCGAATCTTGTGCCATAACTCTGCAGATTTCTCTCCAACAACGATACCTTGTAAATTATTTAAGTTTATGATCTAATAACATAAATACGATTCACATATTACTGACATAAGCGCTATGATGTAGTTGCAAAAGATAAGTTACAATAAACCCATTCCTATAATAATGCAAGCGAAAAAAAAATCATCATTCAATTTTGTCTTATTTTAAGTATAGGTACAAAAGTGTATAATATCTAAACGCGAGATTTGCCAATTTGATAGAGATTTACCAGACGGATTGTTTCCCTATGAACTAGTGAAATATGTAAAGATTAACAGTTGTAGATTCATATGGAAACACAAGCATTCGATTATCATATCAATTGCGCTAAATAAGTGTCGAATAACAAAGACTACAATGTAGGTGTCTGTCACTATTTTTAGGTGCTGTTCGAAAACCCCATAAGGAAACAGGTCGATAGTCAATCGAAAATTGCATTAGCCTTCATGTTAAGTAAACTTGGTAAACAGATAGCGGACTTGCGTTGTCTTACCTGTAATAATTAATGGCCCCATCCTATACACTTTTATGACGCCATCTGATAACCAAATGGCAATATCCGGACCCCTGCAAGCTTGTCGTTTGACGGCAATCATCCAATAACAGAAAAGATTTGATGGAACTTCCTGTGCAGTAATGCATTTCCGGTATCAACGCATCATAGGCACCACTATCAATCAACTTACGATATCGACCCTAAATACTAATTCATATCCCGTGTTTGTTTAGCTGATTGGTATGACATTGGTATATTTAGTACTATCAAATAAATGGGTGTTAGAATAATCAAAACTAATTGTTTCAATCGCTTTTTCGTTCATGATCCGTCGTCTGCCAATTAAATGTTACTTTTATTTCTATTTCATAAAACGTACCGCATTGTCCTTTTTCCTATTAAATATCCATATTGGTTCGTAGGTGCTACTTTAACAGTTCAATGTTTTTATCGCTATTCCCATGGCCAAAAACCTGGTCACGTTCGATCAGGGAATCAAACCCAGGCCGTCTTGTTGAAAGGAGAGCGCGCTATCTTAACCATTTAGTCGCATTTATAAATACCCTCCGTGCATAGTAAATGGTTTCATTAAATAAGTATCGTTTAGTAGCAATTGTAAACATGGGAATAAGAAAAGCACGTAAAGAGTTTACAAACATCATGTGACTTCAACGATGAACTTTTAGTTAAAATATTGATCCTAGAGAAAAGTTTTTCCGGTTAGAATTATATAGTATAACGATTTTATTTACGATATGATATAATACAATTCATACATTTAGATAATGAAGCGTTAATTGTTTATATTCCGATACAAATGCATACTTTGAAGTTTAAATCGTTTAGACCATTACTGTTTCTAAAAGAAAAATCAGTATGAAAAAGAAGCATCTATCTGTACACATTGTAAATGCAGATTTATCTACTGTACATGTATTTTATAGCCATATATTTCATTTACGACTCATCAGTCGTACTAAAGGTCAACAAAATTATACATTCACGTGTTAAGTGTTGAGACCATATGTATAATACATCGAAAAGGAAAAGGGGCCTAGACAGACATTACAACGTTAAAAATTCAACTTTTGTAAAGTGTCAGAGAGTAATTTAGTTTCGGACTTTTTCACTCGCACCAGGTCAATTTCAGTACAGAAGGTATATCAAGAAGTTACGAAATGCATCTAAAACAAACTTGTTGTGATCGTGAATAGCATTTAGAAAACAGAATCGTCTCGAACAATTCAACTACTGTTTTGTTTTAGAAATCTGGCTATTACACAAACATTAACATATGCAACACATGTTCTGCTGTAATAAGCGTATCGTTGTAGGGACAGCATGTTCCTGTCAGTTCTTGATGCGTGATAACCTTAAATAAAGTGCTCAAATTGTTACTATTGAAATAATAATAAGTCCTAGCAGCAATTTACTAATACATTAGTTTGTAAGCAAGGGACAGATTCTTTATACCCACGTGTAAGCAAAACATGCCTGTACAAAATTCAAGTTCTATTCTTGTTTTATATCAAACCCAAAGGACTGTTTTTATTCATCAAAACAATATTGATTACATTTTAAGACAATGTCTATGCAACAAACCAACAAGCACCTCGCTAGTTGTTTATGATCTATCGATTAATAACCCATAGAACATAACTGTCAATGAACCGAAACCTTACATAGGAACTATAATTCATTAATGTAAGCTCTATTCATTCCAATTGCTATTGATTAAATACATCAGACAACAACTCACCTTAAACGATCTGTTCTGATTGCACTTTGTATGAATCTAAAAATAAAAATAAAAGTCTGCAACAGCAATGATATGTAGAAGTCGTGGCATTACATTTCTTTAAATATATATCGTCTGGTTCGGTAACGAATTGGAATAACCACACGAGTATCACATTAGTTGCTACAACAAGTACCATCACAGTGACCAGCTGAACCGGGGTTGTGGAATGGTGCATGTTCGGAGGAATCTTTTTCATTTATTATTTCGGCCATAGTCATTCCGTTCGACAATTGTTCAGTTTCTTCTCGATAAACTTCATTGTTGTTTCGTTGAACCAATGCTCTTCGCATGCAACATTTGCATCCCAAAGCTAAAGTTGACACGAATTCCTTACGAAATGTCTTACAGCACACTAGATACAACACAAAATTGATTGAAAAGTTCAGATAGTACATAGTCAGAAATACATATTGTAGACGACGATCTGTTTGAGTAGTAGTGTAATATTCACCTATGATATGTTCAATGATAACTTTTATACGTATTACATGGCTAGGCGTCTGTAAGACTAAGAATGCTACAGAAACTGACGTCAGAAGGCGTTTCACAACGTCTTGAGGATTATTCGATGATCGAGTCCGCTCTGTAGACTGTAGACGTCTGAGCCTAAGTTGACGCTTTGAAGCTTCCATAGCGGCACATATAATGAGGAACAATAATGTGATGATAATTATGAATGGAATCATCAAAGTCAGAATGGTATCGGCATACGTTAGACCTACTTCAAATGTTCTGTATTGTGGTAATGTCAAGCAGTAATGTTTGCCGTGAAACATTCTGACTCTTGTCGCCCATAATGGGAAATTGTACCCTACAATACCCATTACGAAAAGAAAACCTATCATACGTTTGGCTACTTTGGTCGTACAAAACGTGTTCACTTTCATTGGTTTACATATTCGTATGTAGTTTTCAAATGTTATGCAGACAACAAACGACACTGACATGAAACTTGACACATATGATACAAATACAGTTATCTGACACACCCCTTCCACGTGAAAAATACGAACGTCAACAAAATCCAGCCAAGCGATGAAAAGAGTAACAATGAATCCGGTGTCTGCGATTGAGCGGGCGGCAAGGTATAAACTACAAGATGTGTTTCGATGCTTAGAGCCGAGGAATATGGACGCTGACAGAACATTTCCTATGATACCAAATAATCCTATGACAGGCAAAGTGTACTGTCTCAAAAAGAAAAGAGCGTCTTTTGAATTGTCCGCTAAAATGAAGTCTGCTGCTACCTTCTGCATATCTGATGATTCGTTGTATGCGTTAAATATGTACATGCTTTCTTCCGAGGCGGTAATGTTGGGACTCTGGAACTGCGCTACGCCTGAGCGTTGGGCGTCGTCGTGTTCCAGTAAGTGTTGACTAGGAGCAGCGAGCATGGCTATTTAGCTTTGAGAGAGGTATTCCGTCATCGTGATGGATCGATAATTCGGTGGGTTGCTGTTGAATCTGTTACGGCTGCAATACATCTGGGAAGGAGAGAATAAACAATATTTACAGTTTAATCATAAA
Source organism: Mizuhopecten yessoensis (assembly GCF_002113885.1). Taxonomy (NCBI): domain Eukaryota; kingdom Metazoa; phylum Mollusca; class Bivalvia; order Pectinida; family Pectinidae; genus Mizuhopecten; species Mizuhopecten yessoensis. The sequence continues at coordinate 903,167 of NW_018408726.1, forward strand.
CCCGCATTGGACTATAGAACCATCCTTAGCAAAGTTCATAATAAACAAAAACAAGCAAAATCATTCGCAATTAAAACGGGATTGTCATTTTAAACTTGTAAAACAAATGTGTAAAGTTGAACTGATCGATTGCAAAACAGTCATCAAACAACATGATTCCACCGCAACAATTCTGACAAAGTATATAAGGTAAAATCAGTGAACATCATCCTTGTGAGTGTTCGACAGAACAGTTGCGCCTTGAACCTGTGTTGGGTTCTATAAATGAATCCACAATCAGCACTGTACTCTTTAATCAATAATGTTATTCAAAATTGCCTTGTCATTGATGTCAACATTTACACGAGGGATTGGTTTGGTTTCATCTGGTTTGCCGCCCTTTCACAGCTTATAACATTTAAGGATGTGCCTCATGTATGTTATGTGTTTCTGTGGTGGAGAGTATGTTGGTGAAATTGCCTCCTTGTGATAGCACGGATCTGATGCCGACTTTTTAATGCTATTTCACTGAAATACCATGCACCCACCACAGTAGTACATCCGGTCACATTATACTGACAACGGGTTAACCAGTTGTTGCAATTACCCTTAATGCTAAAGGTCAAGCAGGAAATGACAACTACCATGTTTAAGGATAGTTTGTACCGACTTTAGGAAAGAACCAATTGCAACCCTCCCTTTGGCGAACGTTCAGCGCGTGCCAAATGGTGGGATTTTGCCAATTGACGCAACAGGAGACAAAAAGACAGATGTTGTAATGGGTGAAGCAAATTATTTTGGTCCTTTTTGTGTCCCCTAGTGGATTGGTTTAGTTGGGTTTAATAATGTTTATCGTCCTTTTAACAGCTAAGGTAATTTAAAGACGTGCCTCCATGTGTTTTATGTAAGCGGGCATAGCGTGCATGTGTGTATGTGTGCCGGAGACAGAGTATGTTGTTGTACTTGCCTCCTTGTGATAACACGGATCTGATGTAGACTGTGATAATACGGATCTGATGCAGCCTATCTCACTGAAACATCATGCCGAAGCCACAAAGCATAGCATTCCGCCCGGTCACATTATAATGATAACGGGTGAACCAGTTGTTGCCATTACCTTAAATGCTTAACGTTAAGCAGTGAATAACAGCTACCATTTTAACGGAAATTGGTGTGTATTAAAGCCCAACGTAAGGCATTGCCAAGCAAGGCGCTAGGCAATATAATGTTGGTAGAAGAAGAGATATTACAAAGTGCAAGGCATACAAACTAATCCCCAATTCTGCTTTGCAGGGGTTTTGCAAATGGACAACGGCCGAAGAGCGATTTTGAATACCCTAACCAACCATCATTGGGCTACAATCAGTGTTATTCAACGTCCTTGCTATAGTCAGTCAACACTTAATATACTACACCACAATATTTGTGTTGTGTGGTTGAGGCGGTAACAGTTATACTTCAATTTGATTTGGTTTTGTATTATTTAACAGCTGAAGACATTTAAGGGAATGCCTTTATTTTTTGTAAATAGTTGTAAACAAATATTTCCTTTAGATTTGACTTTTTGCATAACGCACATGTATTTGTGTATTGTATGAGTGTTTAGTGGAGACAGTATGCTAGTACATTTTCCTCCTTGTGATAGCGCGGATCACGTTATAGTATGCGGCAATTGGTAAACAAGTTATTGCAATTACCACAAAATGCTGACCGTTCAGCATTAAATATGTATTGGGAAATTTTGTAAAANGGTAGGTAGGTAGGTAGGTAGGTAGGTAGGTAGGTAGGTAGGTAGGTAGGTAGGTAGGTAGGTAGGTAGGTAGGTAGGTAGGTAGGTAGGTAGGTAGGTAGGTAGGTAGGTAGGTAGGTAGGTAGGTAGGTAGGTAGGTAGGTAGGTAGGTAGGTAGGTAGGTAGGTAGGTAGGTAGGTAGGTAGGTAGGTAGGTAGGTAGGTAGGTAGGTAGGTAGGTAGGTAGGTAGGTAGGTAGGTAGGTAGGTAGGTAGGTAGGTAGGTAGGTAGGTAGGTAGGTAGGTAGGTAGGTAGGTAGGTAGGTAGGTAGGTAGGTAGGTAGGTAGGTAGGTAGGTAGGTAGGTAGGTAGGTAGGTAGGTAGGTAGGTAGGTAGGTAGGTAGGTAGGTAGGTAGGTAGGTAGGTAGGTAGGTAGGTAGGTAGGTAGGTAGGTAGGTAGGTAGGTAGGTAGGTAGGTAGGTAGGTAGGTAGGTAGGTAGGTAGGTAGGTAGGTAGGTAGGTAGGTAGGTAGGTAGGTAGGTAGGTAGGTAGGTAGGTAGGTAGGTAGGTAGGTAGGTAGGTAGGTAGGTAGGTAGGTAGGTAGGTAGGTAGGTAGGTAGGTAGGTAGGTAGGTAGGTAGGTAGGTAGGTAGGTAGGTAGGTAGGTAGGTAGGTAGGTAGGTAGGTAGGTAGGTAGGTAGGTAGGTAGGTAGGTAGGTAGGTAGGTAGGTAGGTAGGTAGGTAGGTAGGTAGGTAGGTAGGTAGGTAGGTAGGTAGGTAGGTAGGTAGGTAGGTAGGTAGGTAGGTAGGTAGGTAGGTAGGTAGGTAGGTAGGTAGGTAGGTAGGTAGGTAGGTAGGTAGGTAGGTAGGTAGGTAGGTAGGTAGGTAGGTAGGTAGGTAGGTAGGTAGGTAGGTAGGTAGGTAGGTAGGTAGGTAGGTAGGTAGGTAGGTAGGTAGGTAGGTAGGTAGGTAGGTAGGTAGGTAGGTAGGTAGGTAGGTAGGTAGGTAGGTAGGTAGGTAGGTAGGTAGGTAGGTAGGTAGGTAGGTAGGTAGGTAGGTAGGTAGGTAGGTAGGTAGGTAGGTAGGTAGGTAGGTAGGTAGGTAGGTAGGTAGGTAGGTAGGTAGGTAGGTAGGTAGGTAGGTAGGTAGGTAGGTAGGTAGGTAGGTAGGTAGGTAGGTAGGTAGGTAGGTAGGTAGGTAGGTAGGTAGGTAGGTAGGTAGGTAGGTAGGTAGGTAGGTAGGTAGGTAGGTAGGTAGGTAGGTAGGTAGGTAGGTAGGTAGGTAGGTAGGTAGGTAGGTAGGTAGGTAGGTAGGTAGGTAGGTAGGTAGGTAGGTAGGTAGGTAGGTAGGTAGGTAGGTAGGTAGGTAGGTAGGTAGGTATTAAATAAATTCGTAGAAGTTGTATTTGCATTGTTAGCCAACCAGCATATTTTACAGTCTATATCTCTCCCATGTGGAATGGTTACCGGACAAAAACACTTTCATTTGTATACAATTATAACAAATGTCGTCTTCAGTGGAAACCAATATTCATTATAAACAGTGTATTGATTAATTGACACAACGTGGTCCTTTGTACACTGCTGATTTAGCATTTACCGCAGCACTCTCTGTTTGCGACATTAAGCTCACTGTTCAATTACATTCCTCATTTGCCGAAATGAGTCGGGTAATTTTCTCACTAATACACTTTCCATCAATCGATTTTACTATATTTGCTTTGTTTTTATCATTGGGTTTGACTCGGAAAAAATGCCTCTGTTTAAAAGTTGATGACTACAAGCTTTTCTCCGAGAACCGTCGTTCGTTCCGTTGATACTTAGTACGATAATGCGATCCTTGAACTTATTCACAAAGGCAAACTGAATGCGTATTCTCTTGCTTGCGTGACCCCATTGTTCCCCTTCATTAGACAATTCAAGCAACCATCATCCAGCAGAATCGGGGTTGTCTCCTACTCTGTTTTTAATTATCAATTTCCAGCCAACAACGGGTAAACTAGTTTTTAAGCTTACCTTCAATGCTAAATGGCTGAAAGACTAGAACAGCTCTAGTGGTTCGTATGCTGTTTTTGACCACTGTATTCTCCTCTTTTTTTTTTATATATTTCGAACTACGATTTTTTCTTTTTGCCAATGATCGATTGATCTTACACCATTAAAAGCAAATTATGTGCGGATTTTTAATTTCACACTTAATTTCAACCTTCAACATACAAAACAGGTTTCATTAGAATTAAACGACATTTAAACAAGTTATTTTGCGGATACTGAAGTGTGGACAGACGTACGGACAATATGTATTTGGTATTTGAAAATCAAATGTTGTACATGCATGCTTAAAACTCCCAATATGTTAAAAGCAAAAAGGATTGCCAATTTCAATTGATTAGATGTTTTAATTTTCTGCATATGCGTTAGAGCTTGAAATCAGATTTATCTCAGTGTAAACCATGCTGAATATGTAGACTGCCTGGCGCTTGTTCATTGCGTTACGCTTACAGATTCAATTAATAGTACATATCTTATTGGAAATTATTTTTATCTCGACACATCTAAAGTAGTATCAGGTGTTCTTCATTCGTTAACTAAACACTGATTCATGCTATAGATTTATCGACTAGCCTCGGAATGCTTTCTCTACATATAATTGTATTTCCAACAACGTCTGTATGGAAGCTTGAATCTACGTTTAGGTGTGTACAATAGCTTAAGACGGGGTATGTTGGTGTAATTGCTTCCTTACGATGGCGTGGATCTTATAATGCCGACTTTATCGTGCTACATCACTGAAATACCTTACCAAAGGAACCAAGCACAGCGTTTCGCCTGGTCACATTGTACTGACAACTGTCCTTATCCTAAATGCTGAACGTGAAGCAGGTTATAACTACTTTTTTTTGGACTCCGGTATATCCTGACTTTGGTATGTCCCGGCCTTGGGACGGAACCCATTTATTTCCTAACCTGTGTGAACTTTCAACATTATTGGATCTGTTTCCAGGCAAGGTCATACAACCAAAGTCTTCAAAGATCACCGTTTTATGTCAATTTTATACATTGCATTGATGAATTTGTTTTGTTTTGCGACAGTCGTCGAATAGTCATTCGGGAACACTGTTAATTAAATGTGTTATGGTATTGTTTGTTAGTTAGTTATTGACCTTCATTGCTGATATAGGGGATGGGCTAGAATTATAGGTGTTGAGTCGGTGGTATCAAGGACAATGATATTTATTTATAAATCAACAAAAACGTCAATGTCTAAATAGCGACATCTTCAATTAATAATGTTACACCCCACCGAGAGTTTAAGGGTTCATCGCTTGAAGACAATGGACCGATGTATTGACGGAATTCTAGTCCGTGGTGAGTTTTACATTTCATTACGTTCCGGTACCACGGTTATCGGAAAATGTATCTTATGCTTAGTGGTGCTTATCTACCCAATACATGTGCATGCTACTGATCATTAATTCTCTATTATGTTCGGACGCATCGGAAGCTCAGGACAATGCCAGACGTGTCAATTTAGATCTATCCTGTTTGGTAATATGGATTATATTGACTGATTCAGACCTATTTGCGAAGGCGTCCCTGTGAAATCCCTGGCCACCACAACAGTTGTATTCCTCCACAACCATAACTACCCTTTGTCATGCAACTAAGGCAAACAGCCTGTTAAGGTATTGAGCTTCACGGAAAACATGTACGTGTTGTCTTCCCTATTATTACTTTTTCTTTGGACTTCAGTTCGCCTTAACTTACTTGATGTCGTTGCACATTTGCATTTACCTGTTAAAGAAATCAACAAAAAATCTGAAACTACAAATACCTGAGCTGACAAGGAATATACAAGTAGACTTAGACCGATTCATCTGGTAACACGTTTTTGTTATTGATTTATGGATGTACAGGAACGGTTCATGCAATATAAATCGTGAAATTGTGAAATATGTACCTGTTTGTTTGTTTGTTTCGGGTTAAACGTCCTGGCAACATCCATTGCCAATATAAGGGAGGGTGCCTAGGGAGACAGAAACGGAAAGATAGAAAAGAAAAAGACAGGAAAGATAAAAAAAAAAAAAAAAGATGAAAATGTTGCAAATGGGGGAGGGGGCTCTTGATCTATTCAATGTCCCTTTAATAGAAGACGGAGAACACCCGCTCCTCAATATCTACATTAGTCACATTAAACGATTCACATGCAGTGAGATATACATGTACCAGGTCTATTCGTGATCTTTTCATTGTCCCGTTAACTCATTCAACCCTGATGACACAATTGGACTCATCCATTTCAAAGGTTGGAATAGTTCATAATGAAATTTCTGGGGTGAATGAGTTAAAAGAAGACAAGAAAGAACACGACTTTGTTTTATATACATAACATATGTAATACATAATGCACATATGATTATACATAAATGGATTGGAGACAGAAACAAGTGTTAATACACTTATATAAATCTGTTACCTTTCATCATAACCAACATTATCAACTATAGCTTAGGGATAGTGACGTGAATAATTTACAGGGGAAGTTAGAAGAGAGTTGGGGAAATGCAGTGTAAAATATGGTACATGTACAAAATACGGTATATTCATTAAATCAGTGTATTGTGGTCAATAAAAATCCTTCTGTTGCGTAATCGTTAATACACTTTATGATTGATTTTCATACAGTTTCAAGAAAGGTATATATATGCATGTAAGTAAGATCTAAATAAACAAGCTGCATTATAATGCTAATACAAAATATACTCTATGATACTCATAATCATGTGGATGTTTTTTCCCTACGCAGACAGTCGTTTTGATAGACTGTTCACATTCATACACTATTGCTGATCAATTGTTCGTCACATCCCGTGCCTTAATACGTCATTCTCCTGTTCATTCTTGTCCTCCTGGTATATCCATTTCCACTAGACTGTTTGCATCGGGAAAGACCATCCACATGACTTACTTTACATATGATATATGTTATCATATGAATACAAAGGTCTTTGATTAAGAATCTTATTCAAAGACGTCATAAGATAATAAATCAGAAGTCAATTGATCTATTATTATGTTAGCAACTCAGCTATTTAATTTTACATATGATCGCACACAAACTTCGATGTATGCATCCGCACACTTATCATAAACACATATATCATACATACATAGATACAATGTACACACACACGTACGTAAGTACATACCAACCCACCTACATACATACATAAATTATATTTACTTGCGTACATGCGTGTGCATGGCATGCATCCTCGTACGTAAATGTATGCACTCCTTCACACACACGCTCACACATGCATGCGTACACACATAGATAAATGCGTAAATACACACATTCATGTAAACGTACATGGTTGGAGCTACTCAGAATCCTTTTTTTTAAACAACATGTACAACATACATAATAACAATATCATCATAATATGATATCAACCTATTGATGTAATCCTGGACAGAGAGGACAACTTTTTTGGTTTCTTCTAAAGATAACGATTCATCGTCATATCATAATAATTTGACAGTTATTTGATACTGAAGGGTTTCAATGTGTAGTTGTCTGATGACAGTGTATATGGTACAATCTTGCAGATAATGAGAAGTGTTTTCGATGGTACCGCATGCGCATAGAGGGGATCTAACAATGCTTTTCTATATAAATGTTCATTGAGAGAGCTGCATGACATGCGTTGTCTAGCATGGTATATTTGTCCTAAACGTGAGCCATATGAGTAATGTTTTGGTGGATTTTTTTTTATTGTTGCGTTTAATATGTGATTTAAATTGATAAATGGAAGGGTTTCTCTTGACGTTGACTGGAATAGAGTTCCAGCTATTGATAACAGAGGGCAAGAAAGATCGTTGATACACATTAGAATGACAATGAATGAGACCGATAGTTGTAACATCCGAATGTCTAGTATTATGGCTATGTATTCTAGTGACTGATTGTGGTACAAGACGGTTGAGGTATTGGGGGGTATTTTGGTAGAACATTTTGTGGAAAATTATTAGTTTGTGTTGATGTCTACGTTCAATTAGTTTGTTCTATCCTACTTCTTTATACAGTTTGTCTATGCTTGTCAGTTTGGTTGCACCAGATACAATCCTTGCTGCCTCATTATTTATTTGTTGTAGTTTAGCACTATATTCATCGGTAATATTATCTCACACTACGTCAGCATATTCAATAATAGGTCTGATAAATGAAAAGTAAACAGTCTGTAATGTGTTTTGGTCGAGTATGAATTTTAGAGAACGTAGAATATATATTCTGACTGAGGCTTTATTAATAATGTAGTTTACATGTTCGACACAACACCCGTCATTCGAAAAAAATGCTCTTAGGTGCTTGTGTACTTCGACATTTGTTATTTCTTCATAATTCATGTACAATGGTTGGTGATAAGGTCTTTTTTTTTTTTTTTTTTACTAATTAACATACTTTCGGTTTTTTTAGGATTGAAGCTTACCAAGCACGATTTCGAACAGTTTGTTACTGTTTGTAGACCTGCCTGAATAGCGGTTCCTGTAAAGGTTGGGTTATCGACAACCATGTATAGTGACGTATCGTCTGCAAATAATTTAATAACAGAATAGATGTTGTTAACGATATCGTTTATGAAGATAAGAAATAGAAGCGGGCCGATAATTGATAATTGATTCTCGTATTGTGCTCTGTTCGGTCAATTTCCAAAGTTACATGTAGGTCTCCGCACGATAATTTGCTCAAATATTTTTTGATTTTGAAAACACTTGTTATGCATGTACTGTTAACTTCGACGTTGAGCAAAATACATGCATCCTTTTGTAGCAAACTACTTATTGAGAGTTTCTTCTTTGTCCATTTGACCTAGTTATAATAAAATTTAGTAAATATGAATATCATTAAATGTCAAAGATTAAGCTGAAAGGTGAGTAAACCCTGCACCCTATATTAGAATACTGCTATCCGATTGATCGACGGTTTCCGCTAAGTTTGTTTTGAGTTGTTTTTTTTAAAGTCCATTCAAACAGGTACAAATGTAAGGTCATTTAAGGACTTGTATCCATGTTTGTTGTGTATGCGTGTTTGCGTATGTGTGTGCAGGAGGAAGGTAATGTATGTATATTTGCCTTCCTGTGATAGAGTGGATCTGATGCTAAGTTTAGAGTGTTATCCCACTGAAATAGCATACCGAAGGTCATTTAAGGACGGCCTCCCCTGTGTGCAAGATGCATGCGTGTAGTGTATGTGTGTGTATTTTGGGAGGCTGCGATATGTTCGTGTTTGTCTCCTTGTGATAGCGCGGAACTGATGCCGACTTTATAGTGCTACCTCACTGAAACATACTGCCGAAGACACCCAGCAGGACGCCCCACCCGGTCACATTATACTGACAACGGGCGAACCAGTCGTCCCACTCCTAATTTGCTGAGCGTTAAGCAGGAGTATAAACTACCATTTTTAAAGACTTTGGTATGCCTCGGCCAGGGGACAGATTTAATTTGGTCGCTTTTGTGTCCTAAAATAGAGGCAAAAAAGCAAATCCCGAATTCTGTAGGGGTTTCCCACATTAGGAAACAGCAACTTTTATTTCCCCAGAGGGGATCAAATAGCTGGTTGTAATGGTACAGCACTGTTGTATAAAAATGCTTTGGGAATAACGGGTCAACGGCCTAAAAAGAAATTTGTTTATCAATGACGCGACAGAACGAGTAGTTTAGGACAACGAATCTGCTTCACTTCACAGTTTGTCAATCATTGGAGATCTAATCATATAGTAAACCTGTCATCGCGAAGAGTTATTACACTCAGTTAACACATTTGCGGTTGTAGTTATCACGAACAATCTTGCCTACTCGATCGATATCACTAATTTCACCGTCGTGGAATTATGGGTTTGTGTAGTTTTGTGTAGTATACAGCCTCCTAACAACTTTATTTCTTTTATTTAACGTTCATATATTCGCACGTATACGAGCAATTTGACGGGCAAATAATAGCAGGCAAAATATATAAATATCAGGGAGTTTTTTTTCCATAAGAACGTATTTTATATCGACCGCATTTCAATTTTGTTCGTAAATGTATCAACCGTGTAAAATATCCAGATGGATCATCGAAATTCTATATGAATAAAGTTCCATTAGACGTTTTTTAAGGGCTTTCGTAGTTTCAGATTAGTCGAACTTAAAGGAACTCAGTTATTTTCTTATAATTATTTGTATCTGGGAAAGTTTGTCCTCTTAACAGCTATTTCATATGAGGTCTGGTCTCTGTCCACGTATAGATAGACAAATACAAGACCATTTGTATATAGTTACTTTGACATGGTAGAAACGGCAAAAACAAAAAAGGGTGTAAAGTATATGTGTTTTGGTTATCTCCCATCCAAAACAGTTAAGGCGAGTTAAACAAACAAGTTCCGACCGATATTTTCTGCATTGGATTTTTTTCTATTTAACAATGAAAAATACATTGCCAAAAATGCAAATTAAGGGTTATGGAGTGTACATTGAAAGCTCTGCTCAGTGTCGTTGCAAAGTAGTGCCTTTTACTTTTTTGATGTCCGTGATTATTGATATTTTTTCCTGTTATAATGTAATTACATTTGTGGGATCGCACAACGTTACACGATGTGCGAACGATAACAGTTGGACGATCATTGCTTGTGCACAATTGTGCGCGCAATTGACAAACGTTGTGCGATGACAATCGTGGTTGGTGTAAATTGAGGAATGCCTTAACAATATAGTTTATATGGTTTTGTGTTTAAACATATAGACTTGATTTTTACGTATGTTTCTACATCTATAAGCTTATCTTTCTGTTTATACTTTCTTAAATTAAAAAAATTAATCGACACATGTATACTACTCACATCACAGTCCCGTATAGTGGTAAACATAGCCACTTTGTACATGTACCTGGACCGTAGTTCTACCCCGCCCAGGGCACTTACGTTACTCGTCGGGTAGAGCTGGGGTGTATGAAAACCAAGATGAAGAGGAGCTATAGGCAGACCGAATGCAAATAACAAACTTCCAGTTGTGTTTTCATTACGGTCATACGGTATCGCATATCAGCTCTATGTGTCATGCACAGGCCAGGTAAAACTCCGGTCACTCATCAAATTGGAATTTGCCTGTTCAGTTACTTTGGAGCCAAACCCATTCTTTACATTCTAACGGTAACTGTAATGCTGTGTAACACGCATTGTTAAATTAAACAGAATCTGAATTATTGTGATGAAAAATTACAGTAATATATACAGTGTATATTATTGCATACAAGCGTTCCGTATTTTTTCATTCCGTAATATTGATCTACAACTTGTAAGAAATCACCACAGTTGTGCGGAGACAAGTGCATAGCGAGGCGAACGATTGTTGAATCGCACAGTTGTGCGCACGCTATTTTAGGTGCGTTGTGCGGTCACACAACTGTAATATCCACTAGTGCAAATATCGCTTGTAGAGCATACTTTACCTAACCAACCAGATAACTTTGTGTAAAGATTTTAGTTTGTTTGTACCTTTAGCTATCAGCATACATACACGATAACAATAAGCACATGGAGACAAGTCCTTAAATGGCCTTTTTGCAAAAGGTGTCGTTTATGTATCATATATCCATAGCCAGTCAGTACAAATCTAGACAACATTCTATTTACCAAGCTGCTAGACCTGACACTATGGGTTTCGCTTCACTTAATATCCTTGTCTACGTTATGTCAGCTTCCTGATGTTCTATATAACAGAAATATACATGACCTTTTTCGCTTGCTACATCAACGTTAAATGGCCAAGCGAAACATTTTGATTTGAAATATGGTTGACAATGGTAAACCTTGACTAGCCATGGACGTTCAACCATGTTTTACACATACGTTTCACCTTGAAATCAGTATTGTCTTTAAAATCTCCCTCGGTAATGAATACACCAACGTACCCTGTCTCCTGCAAACACACACGCATGCATAACATACTTCCATGTAGAGACACGTCCCTAAATGACCAAACCAAACCAAATTCTCGGCATATACATCCTTGTTAAATATGGGAGCATCATCACTGGACACCGTCCACATATAATATTAGCTGACTTCAGTAACCCATCATCAGTGGAAATCAGCTGCACACAGTGTGTTGTTTTACGTCAAAGTAAAGATTATTTGGAGACATGTCCATAGTTAATGGAATTAATCACTGGTCACTTAAGTGCCATCTCCCTGAAATAGCATAACAGAGATCCTGACTTATCATACCTTACTGCTACTCATTTCAAGCTGAACATCATACAAAAAGCAGTAAGTCTCGGTCAGCGACAGAACCTATTACCTTCCTCGCTTGGGCGACCAATTAACGCCAAGGCCAACAGCGAATTATGTTTGATAGTTAGGCGTTAATAAAGGGGAAAAGGAATGGAAATGTTAAGCCCCCTCGAGTTTATATATTCTTTCGTAAGGACACTAAAGAAACCATAATTAGCCATCCCTATTCTTTCATGTCAAGGGCGTCCCCTTGGCACCATTTTCAGTATGACCTGGGCTGTCGCGAAGCACTAACAAACAAACAATTATCAATGTTATTTGATAGTAGTGCATTGAGTTAGTGAAGATAATCTTTATTGAAATTCATAATCATTCGCTGTTGATGGGTCGTAAAACAATGCGTTCTAGATATTAGAGCCAGTAGCGGAGGCCAGGTAGTTTCAGCTCTATCAGAAAGAGTATTATTTCGAAATTGATGACATTTCTGACTAAAATAGAAAAATGATGGGCTACGCGATCACAAAACAAAGATAGTTGTCAATAACATTTGACAATGGATATTTTGAGAGACAAATCTGATATTGGAGAGATGTTTACACTCAAATGCGCCAAATCTTTAAGGCATCTTGTCATAATAACTAGAGGCGGTCAATTTAAGAATCATTTAATTCTACACTTGTGCATTAACAAAATAGATTACGATATCGCAACCACGTTTGTTTCAAAACAGGACAAATACCAAAACAAACAGTTTCAACTTAAAAACCAACTGTGTCCACCTAAGAAATCAATGATTTTCTCGATAAACCAAAATAGTAAGGAACCATTCAAACAGAAGTTAATTATGTAGGACAGCTGTTTCATCATTCGGGACACATACCCACAATGCACGCTTGCACAATACTCACTGATGGACGTCCTTTAATGACCTTAGCTGTTAATAGGACGTTGAAATCTGTACAACTAACTTACTGAAATACCATCCCGTACGCACTACCACAGTATTCACCACGGTCGCATTAACTTACAACAGCTAAACCAGTTATTTCCGTTACCCGACATGCTGAACGTTTAGCTGGAAATTACGACCACTGTTAAGGATTTGGGTATGTTCCGTCGTAGGTACAGGACCCATTGCCCGCTCAATTGGCTAAGCATTCAACAAGGCTTTAGAAGTAATGTATCGCTAAACAAGACACTAGGAAACACATCAGTCACTGGAATACATAGCCAAGTTTGTTTGGGGTTGATCGTTCAGCTAGAATCCTTTGAGGTCATATAATGAGACACCGGGAAGAGAAAGTAGAACGAACAGAAAAAAGACAGGAAAGATAGGAAACGAAAACATTCCCAAATGTTGCAATGAGGGGAAACGAATCATTTTTTCTCTTTTGATATTTCCTTAGTAGAAGACTAAGACATAAAAACTCGATTCTGTAGGGAGCGCGACAATAGTTTTCTATATACACATGCATTGTGATACATCAGGTATATTCTTCGTTAATTCAGTGTCCTAAGAACGAAAATCAAGGATGAAACCACCCACGATTCTGCAGTGAGCGGGTTGTGTCAGGAAATAGAGATGGAAATATGATGATCCATTTTGCTGCAAAAAGGGCAGCAGATAATTTTTGGGATTAATGTCCCATTAGAAGAGGACTACAAGAACCTTTTGTACTAAAGTAAACATGCTTGTGAACTGCATATACCATCCTTGTACACTTGAGTTAACACTGTAGTGCACTGGAATGCACATCCATGTACACTGGAGTTACAGTGCACAGTGTGTGATACATATATAATGGTGGTTTAAAGTATTCATTTATAGTTTTAAACAGTATAACATATACATAACCCCCATCCCCCTCTCCCGTGCATTTCTTTCTTTACAAATATGACTAAATTTTTAAAAATGACCTTTGCTATTGTTAAGATGTTAATAAAATAAACCAAACCAGCATCTGGCACTTATAAAAATCACCCGTTATTGATACATGTAGCACCTATTATGTAAGAAATGCAAATTTGTAACATTTTGAATAACGTTTTGTAGTTTTGACTATTTTCTTCTCTTTTATGCAGTCTTTCAAATCATTATGTATTTTCCCCTTTTCTCATGTCGAGGAAGATGCAATATTTTCACCTTTTGCTAAATCCCAAAATCGATTAATTATATCCCAGTTATAGAGAAAACCGTCGATACAAGGTTGTCCTTGCCCGTACGAGAATCTACCTCAATGTGTAGCATGTCATGTACAATTTATAGTAAATCACTTGTGATTACATTGCATTGAACTTCAGCCAACACGAGAACATTACCCAAACCTCAATACTCTCTTTGAAACGGTAAATATCACACCAATTCTCACCTACTTGGAAACTGTTGATCTGTCCAAATATATATACATTTAACAATAGCCAATTTTGTTTTTTCCACAGTATGGTTCGTAAGAGGCGATTAACTGGTGAGCCCCCGGTTAAATTAGGTATATTTTTCAATTTCCTTTGTGCCCTCTTCTTTGAGGCACAAAAGTGACCAAAATAAATCTTCTGCACCCATTGCAAGATTTGGGATCTTTTTTGTTTTGTTTTATTTCTTATAACCTATAATTTTCTACAGCCTTGCTTTGGCTTTAATGTTGAACGTTCGCCAATGTGAAGAAGGTAATGGTTTTTGATCCCTGACCGGGACATATCAAAGTCGTTAAAAATTGTCGTTGTTTTTCACTGATTTACGTTCAGCATTAAGGGGAATAGCAATAATTGGTTCATCCGTCGTCAGTATAATGAAACCGGTTGGAATGCTTTGCGGGGTGCCTTCGGCATGATATTTCAGTAAGATAGTACTATAAAGTCGGCATCAGATCCGCGATATTACAAGGAGGCCAGTGCAACAACATACCCTGTCTCCGGCACACATACTCACAAATTAATTAAGCCTAAACTTTAGTCTATCATCCCCACC
>NW_018408726.1:918218-1019134 GCF_002113885.1 Mizuhopecten yessoensis
CCACCCCCCTTTTACTGCAAAGAAAAAACACATAGCAAATATGTATTTGCTCAGCGTGTTTATGTACCATAGCGATACAATTTACAATTAAATGCAAAATTAAGAATCATTCCATGTTGCTATCTTCTGAAAAAATATGCAATTTAGCTGTATCCGAAAATTGTTATTGTTTTATCCGTAATTGGTAAAATATATATTACCTGTACCTGTATATAGTAAACCACACAGATAATGACTGGTGGGAAGACACACGTTAGTATTTCATTTCATAGAAGAGTGTAATACATATGCAATGTACTAGGGTTAAAGCCGTGCGGGCAAACACTCTTAATACCCGGAAACCGTAATTTGGGATTGGGATTGATTCCCCCCACATCCCCATCTAACCGTTGTTGACTAAACTGTTCGTGTAGATAATTGTTCCCTTCGAACAAACACGTAAGCTATCGCCAATTATACTTCTATTTTATCATCATTTGTTGGTAAGTATTTTGACAGCTGTCAAACCACACCTTACTAGTGCCTGGATTCAACGCTTGAGCGCGTGAAAGACGATGGTAGGAAGTATATCAAAAATGTAAATTTGCATCCATGATAATAATACTGTATGATTCTGTTCAGAACACCATTAGTAGTTGCTGGTAACAGCTGATCGAACGTCACGGATGAATGTCGACAGTATGTATTACTGTTAGCATACATACGGCCGTCGATAGGTCAGGAAGAGCATGTGTATTCGTCAGACATAAAACGGCCGTTGGAGAGCCAATCGGAGGATACCCAGCTGATCTAACGAAGACCGGACTATTTAAGAGGATATATTTTTATTATTTCATCACAAATCAATTAAAAGGCGTGTTGAAACAATATCAAGATAGTACAAACATCTCTCAATTCACCCAAAACGTTTTATGTGACCACTGAATTAATTGCAATTTATCCTTGGCCAATAAGCACGTGCTGTACTCTTTGCCGGATAGACATTGTTTACATTCTTTTTTCATCAGTTCTGACGTCATTTAAAGCCCATCATCACCAGATGGTGGGCTTTAACAGTCGCTATTCATTCGTCGTCCGCCCGTCCTTAAACAATTCGTGCTAGCGCTATTTCTCAGAAGGGCTGGAGGAATCTTTTTCATTTTTTTCCCGTAAACTTGAAATTAGACTAAAAATTGGTACTGGAATACGTTGTTGGCAAGTGACAATGCTTATTTTCATGGACCTGAAACACATTGGAAATATGACGAATCAACATTTTAGAGAAAACAGTTCCACAAATTTGTTTTACAGGATTGGTCATGAATGTAAAAATCAGACAAACTTTTCTTACATTTAATTGGGAACCACAAAAACACTTTAGAGCGTACATAAAGTGCAGCTAAATGATCTATAACAATACCTGGACCTCAACAATATTTGTACTCTTGACATTTTGATGAATGTTGAATTCGGAAAAGGTACCTCAATGACAACTATCTTATGTTTAAGGAACTCATCAAACATATTTATTCCGTTTTAATCCCGTAATGTGCATGCAGCAGTTCCTCACGGCAATAAAGAAAGGTTTGTATGGTGTTGTTTTATGTGGGGATATGATGAGTCCTCCATATCGACGACTTGTTTGTTAAAGGTAGGGTCAACGCCTATGGAGATTTAATATTAGCGTCGGCCCCCACTTGGAATTTCAAAACAAAATAAATCCAAAAAGGTATGGGTATAGGAAGCTTAAATCAGGAACATTTAGTTTCAGAATTCTTTTGATGATAAATGGGACCTCCTTGACTTCACCTGTGTGGGTGTTAAAGGTGCAGTAATACAATTCCTCCTAGAGCATTTAAATGGCACATTTCATTTCAGTAATAATTACCATAACTTTAGTATGCTTATACAATACCTGCATCCATCTTTGTAGCCCAAAAACAAAAGATTCAAATATCCCTACCTCCCTACCGTGACGTAACCCATACCTCGATGACAGAGCCACAGAGTGATCTCCCTTCCTCTTCCTTTTATGGCGCCTGCTGACGGCCCGGAGCTTGCACCATATCAAAACTTTGTTTTGTCGGTTTGGTTTGAGTGTTTACTCAATTTATTGCGCAGTTTGTGTGCTTTATACTCATCTGCCCTTTACTATAATTAGTTGTTGAAAATCAATTTTTTTTGCCTTTTACGGCCGGTTATTTTACTCCACGTGTGCCAGTGGTGTGCCACGCAGTCCGCCATTATTGTGTGGAATTTTCCGACCTCTGTTTATTTCAGTGACGGGTTGTTTGTTTCAGCAAACGTTATTTATTTTAACCGTTTCGGATTTATATTACGGGTGAAATTATTTCTACGTTGCGTACTTTGTACTTTCGTATTTTATAATTTTTCCCGTCTTTGTCTGCTTGTAAACTTTGTTTACTTTCGCTTTGGAGGGTTTGTCTCGGTCGGGACAGCGACGGGGGACAGCTCATGGGTGTTCTCATTTCTTTGTGGAACGGGACCCTCATGATTCTTGTCCCAAGTGTCGTCCTTGCAGTGAGGTTTCGCCTTGTGAACTTTGTTCAGAAACTAAATCTCAGGACAAGTCCTTCATAGTTCCAAAGCTACCCTCAACTTGCCGTAAGAGAGATGCGTCTTCTCCTTCAGGTTAGCGAGGGAGGCAGAGAGGTTGGGATCGTGCCACCAGCTCTCTGGGGTCTGGTGGTACTGTTTATGGGGTGGCCCTTCCTGTTCAGGAACTCCCTGTAAGCTTTCGCGCTTGCTTTCGGTGTTGTCGTTGGGGACAGTCTTGGTGCCGGGCCTTTTCTTTCGGGTTCAGGTCCTGGTGTGACGACATACTTTCTTTCGGGATTGTCTGTGTCTACCGGGACTAGTGACGCGCAGCTCACTAATCCCGGCATCAATACTGGTCAAGCTTACCCTCCGGTCAGTTACCCGGACCCGGTCCTATTAGGTCCGGCCCGGAGTTTCCTTCTGCCGGGAACCTGGAGGGTTTCCCCCCAGGTGTTGGGTTTCCTGGACAGGGTGCCAGTTTCCGGCCTCCGTTTTCGCCTGGCTTAGGGTATACGGGTTCCTGCGGGCAACCATCCTTGGGGCGCCCTAACCAGCCTCCGGATGGCTATGGGTTGCGGCAGCATCCCGGCAGTTACGGGCTTAGCCCGTACATGTCCGGGTTTTCCACCTGGAGGGAGTGGCGGTCCAACCTCGCCCGTTGGGCAAGGTGGCCAGCCCCAGTCTCAGGCAGGCTAGGTTGGCCAGTTCTGGGGTCACTCCCAACCCGCGGGACCTTTCCCTTATCCTCCAGGATATGGGTTTCACCCAATGGCTTTTCAGTCATGGAATCCTTGGGGTTTGGTCTCTCCCTCGCGGAGACGTGTTAGCAGTTCTGATGACAGCCCCCGCCAACGGTTTGCTACTGATCGGCCGGTCCTAAGAAGGTGTGTCGGACCTTTAGGACTTCTGCCTCTCGGGCAGGCTCGTTGGTCTCTGGCGCACTGCACCTAAACGCCGTTATGGGGAGCCTTCTCTCGAGTTGGCCCCTCTGGCTGGGCCATATCTTTCGCCCGAGGCTTTTTGTCTGGATGGTGTGGAGTCTATGGACGTTGAGGGTGCGGGTATGGCAGAGGACGATGATGTTGTTCATCTTTCTCCTAGTTGCTCGGATATAGACGCTGGTCTTTCCGAGTCTACTGATGACGGTTCTCAGGAGGGCTTGCCCTCTGCGGAGGATGTTCAGGATGAGCGTGACCCTGAGGCTGCTGAGGTTGATGCCCAGCATGTGTTGTCCGATATGCGGGGCCTAAGGGCCGACGTTTCCCGGATTCTTGGGGAGGAGGTTTGCCCACCACCTTCGGCGTCATCTGTCCCCGAGTCCACCACCCTTTTGGGTTCTTTGGTGGCTCCTCGGGTGTCCGCTCGTGTCTTCAGCTCTGGCCACCGCTCAGTCTCGGGTTTTAGAAAATAATTATTCTTCAACCCGTAGTCCTGGGTATGCTGGGTTGCAGCTCAGTGTTGGCGATTTGTCGGAGGTGCACGCCACTGACTATGCCACACATGATGGCCTGCTTGCCCCTCAATCAGCTAAGCTTGAATCGAGGGAATTTGCAGCCTGGCCCGGTAAATCGGTGGACCAGGTGGTGTTCGGTCCCAAAGAACACCACAAGATGGAGAGACTGCTGCGTCTCTCCATCCAGATTCTGTCTTATATAGACTACCTGACGGTTTGTCTATATAGGGTGTCCGACTTGCCTGAGGGTCGGATTACCGAGACAGAGCAGGCCGACATCCAGGACAGAGTGACCTCTGCCCTAAACGGGGCATTGAAAGCGCTGGCAGCTTTACAGGTGTCATCGCTCGTCAATGTCTTGTTGGCTAGGCAGTTTTCAGTTTTGAAAAATCGCCCAGTCGATGAGCCTTACCGCTCCAGATTGTTGACTGCCCCCTTTTCAGGGTCCACTATTTTGGAGGGGACCTTCCTTCTGTTCAGAAGGATTTGAAGGAGGACTCGGTCGCCTCTGCACTTCTGGTGAAGAGGATTCAGACTGAGAAGGCCAGTTCATCTCAGGGGTCAGCGCCTCCTAAGAAGAAGGCTAAACCTTCGATTTCGCAGTCTTCTGCGCAGCCCAAGGGCAACAAATGGAAGAGTAAGAAGGGTAAGAACCCTCCTGGGGGTAAGAAGAAGGGTTTCTGACTCTCTTCTTCCTTCCTTGGTCGTGTCAGACAACGAGTTTGGCCGGGGGGACTGCAGTCCTCTCGGATCAAGCTTAGGTCCTTCTCCCGCAAGATTAGGCTTCGGGTCAGCAGACGGTTCACTTGCCAGGCAAGGTATCGATCTGCCTCGACCAGATCTTCCTGTGGGGGGTCGTCTTTTCGCTTTTCTTCCAGCGTGGAAGGGAATTACGGAAGACGCATGGGCCTTGTCTGTGGTCAAGGAGGGGTTAGGCATTCCGCCCTTAGCGTCAGAGCCAATCTTTTTTCCTCCGTCGGGGGATCCGGAAAAGGCTCTGGCGCTCCAGGAGGAAGTAAGGACCATGCTTACCAAGGGCGCGGTCGAGGAGATTCCTATGTCGGTATATACTCACGGGTTTTACTTCAGAATGTTTCTGGTTCGGAAGAAGTCCGGGGCTTGGCGTCCCATCATAGATCTAAGTGCCTTCAACTAGGACGTAGATTCTCCTCACTTAAGATGGAGACTCCTCGGGGTATTATCGCCTCCGTGAGAGAGGGAATGTGGGCGACGTAGATATGAAGGACGCCTACCTCCACATCCCCATCAAGAAGTTGTGCGGCACGGAAGTACCTCCGTTTTACTTGCAACGGAAAGGTCTTCCAGTTCCGGGCTATGCCGTTCGGGCTCACGACTGCAACTTTTGGTTTTCACCAAGCTGCTGCAGGTGGTCGTGGGATTCCTGCACTCTCGAGAATCGGAATGACAAACACACTTCTAAGATGCACAATTTCAGTGGGCAGTTATCATATCTGTAAACTTCCATTGAAATTGACCCCATAGTTTTGAAGGAGTTGTCTGGACAAGTGTTTTTCAACCAAGCTTTTTTACTCCGTACAAAAAGGGTCAGATTGAAAAATAATTCCTGGATGCATATACACCATCAGATGGTTGTTTACATATCTGGAAACTTTCGTTGAAATTGACCCCTGAGTTTTGGAGGAGTTGTCTGGACAAGGTTTTTTCAACACAAAGCCAACTTTGAAGAAGAAAAAAGGTCAGGATGAAAAAATAATACCTGGATGCACAACTTCAGGTTTTAGTTATCATATTTGTAAACCTTCGTTGAAATTGGTCCACTACTTTAGAATAAGTTGACAGATAGACGGATAGGCAAGCTAATTCCAGTATACCCCCTACCCCCCTAACTTCGTTGTGGGAGGCAAAATAAAGTGTATAATAGTTTTATTATTAAGATTTTTTTTATTATTTTTAGATAATTGCATAGCTTTGTCTATAACACAATTTCAAACCTAAAGTAGTTCTCCAGAGGAAAGATTACTATGACAGAATACATATTCATGAGTTATTACAGCTGTACATAACTTTAAACCATGCCTAATATAATAAAGTGTTTTAGTATGATACGAAAACAGAAAATGTATCGGTTATTATCATAATAAACATTGATATTCAAATCTCTAAGATTATGTGAAATTGGGCATTGATCATGTTTGGCATGCTAAAAAGGTACTTTACCGGTTTTGATATTACATAAAAATCATTCTATAGACAGAATACATATATAGGATTTTTTTTTATTTAAAGAAGTTTAAAATATAGACTACCATTGTAACAATATATAGACAAGTTGACAATGTTAGTTATATTTCATATTTTGAGAACATTCTGCATGTTTTTCCAATTAAAAGTATCACTACGCTTACTTTATGTCTACCAATATGACATATTTAGTATCAAAATAGCAGTATTCTAATACACTATCAAAATTCATTTCCAAATTAAGATTTGCCTGTGATATTTATCGGTCATTTTGTTAAGATACCCCTGTCACTCAACCTAGTGTTATGCAAGGAGGTCCACTACAGTTATCAGTAACAATTATTAATAATCATCTATGCAGTTATTGATCATTTTTATGGTTCTACATATGACAAAAGAATAAAGGAAATCAAAGTGGGGGCAAATGTTGACCCAACCTTTCTTTTAGAAAGTACGCAAAAATCGAAACCGTACATGTACTTATAATGACATGCTCGCTCCGTAGAAAATTTACAAATGACAGACTTTTTCATCCGTTGTAAGCAACGAACCTCGCACGCAAAATAAATGCGGACGAAAGACCGGTAAAGCGAAATCTTGACCTTTATTACATGTACTATCCGGTTGTGTTGGTATCCATATCTTACACATCCCTGCTGGTTATGACATATTGGGCATACAGTATATCCCACTGTATTAATTATAGGAAACGACTTATGTGGGACCCCTGTAGATTCCCATGTTTCCCCTTTGACTTCTGTGTACGGGACTTCGATAATATAATTGATTTGTTGTCTCTAATGCAAGAATTGGGAGCTATAACTTTTCTTCTGCTACTTCTCTGCCGTTTCCATTTGGCTGAAAAATGTGCACTTAAGAGCACCAAATCGATATGAAATTACCATATTTGAAAACGCAATAACTGTTTTCATTAAAACAAATAGAAACACAATGACTGGGTGTTATAATGTTAAACTGAAAAAATATCTAACATTCAATAAGTGAATGGTGTCTTCATGGCAACAGTAGAAAAGAAGATATAGTTTTGGACCGAATTAGACTGTGGCATGGAAATATTACACATATACGCTTGATTAAGGGTGAATATCAATCCTATTGTTGCGCTTGTGATACTACATTCACGGTCACGTGTACTTGTCTAAAACAGGTTCGTCACATATATATTTAAAGTATAAAACATGAAAGATCTTTTCGAACACGTCCCCATGACAACTGTTATTAAGCACATACAGTCAAAAAGGAATACATGCGGCACCCGTCCATAGATCCCACTGCAGGCAAGGGGAAATACTAGACCTGCTGTATGCCACTACATGTCGTAACAAGGTGACACATGCGGGGCCCCTGTCGAATCAGGGTCTTCCCTATGTGTCATCTGCTAAGGGAACATTAAATAACCCATAATTAATCTGCTGCCACGTTGCAACATCTGTGATCTGAGTATTTTCTCTCTGTTCATGAAAACATTTTTGTTTCCTAGTGCCCTATTTGGCAATACCTCACTTTCGGCCTGTGTGTTGAGCGGGCGCCTAAGTTGGAAGGCAATGAGTTCTCTCCCCAGGCTGGGATATACCTTAAAGTCCTTAAAACTACAATTACACTATCGCATCGTATAAAACTTTAGGTTTGATAGACCAAGATTGGAAAAAAAGTAATTTGTTTCGTCTTATTAAGACCAAGAAAATAAATAGTGCGCTGAGGGCTTCGATTCGACATCTTATACTTCGGAATAGCCTAAGTTGTTTAAGAAAAACAATGTATATGTCAACAATACATTATTTTGCTTCCAATTCGATTTAAAATTGAATGAGCTTAACATGCTACCGGATATGTTAAAGATTCAGCTGTCCGATCAGTTATTTATGCATTGCTTTACATTTTACTTTGGGTAGGTTCAATTTCGTTTTATAGCCGAATATACACAGTAAAATGTAAACGAAATTGTACTCGACTCAATCCTTTCATAATAGGACAGAACCTCATTAGTTGGTAGTCTGAAGAAATTTCAGGATATCTGAATGTTGACGTGAGTCACGATATTGAAAATGACATAACTATTGTATCCTCTTCATTACAGAATCTGATATTTTCCTCTTTTCTACGCTGGAGACATTGAAGAAATATACAATGATCTGTTGCTCAAATAGCAATAACGGTATCCTTTCTTCACTCAGTTCCATACTTTGCCTATGATTGCATAGGCATCCGTCTACATAGGATGACCCAAAACTAACTACATTGAGTTTAATATCTTACAGCTGATATACTCTAGGGCATGCCTTCTTGTGTGTAATGTAGGGTAGGTATGGTCTTATTTTGTTTAAAATCATATAAACATCTTAGGTGGTTTAAGGACGTGTCTCCATGTGTGTTGTGTGTGAGAGGGAATGAGTGTGTGTGAGTTTTTGTGTGCAGGAGGCAGGGTATGTTAGTGTGACATTTCCGCCCGGTCACATTAAACTGACAACGGGTGAACCAGCTGTTGTCATTACCCTAAATTGTTAGTATTAAGCAGGTAATAAGAATGTAATTCTTATGGACTTTCATATGTCCCGGTATGCCTTCTTCACCTGGGTTAACGTTCAGTGTTGAAGCCAAAAGTCAGGTAGTATGAAGGAAGGCGCAAAGAAACAAAAGATAGTTAGAAGTAGGGAGACTTAATAAGACGCCTTATTCTAAAATTGGTGCGGCAGACTTATTTTTGTCGCCAAGTCGAGGGCCAGACGCAACCCCAAATTCTCAAGAGAGTTCCGATAATATGAAAGTACAAATATATCATCCTTAGTGTTACAATAGGGACAAAAGATCAATGTTGGTTTGTTTAATTACCTCTTATTTGGCACAATATATGAAACTCCATTTCAGTTGCTTCTCCTTCAGTTTTGTTGAAAAACTATTTGTGTATGTCAAAGCTGACAGTGCAAGTTAAAAAGCTTTCAATTGAGATTTAAAAAAAAAATCTGCTTTTGAGATCTTCCCCGTCTCTTCCGAATACCGTTTCTAAGGAAGAGCCATCATTTTAGTTTGTTCCTTGTTTGGTAGCGAGTATGGGTCTCGCTGGGTATAAAAAACGCATTACCCGTCGAACCGGTTATCATTTATTCAACGTGGGCGCAAGATGAGACTACTATACTATATACATATAACACTTTCACGATTGTTAACGGACATTTTGTATCAGATCAGTTGGGTTAAATTAAAATGTAGCACATCAAAGTAAGCATGTATCTAAGAAAAATGGAAATAGTAGTAAAATACGACCAATTAAAATATAATGCGAAATTGCGAATTGATTTTTGATATCGGTTGCCGATCAGGGTGCGTGGTGCATTGAATCGCAAGACGGTCAGTTGTAGAATGATGACTGGTTTGACATGTAATGCGCTTTTTATACCTAACGAGACCCATACTCGTTACCAAGCAAGGACAAACTAAAATGTCGGCACTTCCTTAGAAACTGTAGTCGGAGGAGACGAGGAAGATCTCAAAAGCAGATTTTTTTTTTTTAAATCTCAAGCTTTTTAACTTGCACTCTCAGCAACATATAATAGTAGTTTTTTCAACAAAACTGAACGAGAAGCAATTGAAATGGAGTTTCATATATTGTGTCAATTGAATGCTTTTTAACTTGCACTGTCAGCTTTAAGACTGGAGACAAAATCAACAAGCAAAATAAACCCTTTTATGTCGAGGTAGCCTCCCTTACGCCTATAAGTATATTAGCATGTCATGTATATACAATATATTCATATATCAAAGTAGACTCAGAATTTACAGCATTGCTTCCGTCAGATGAATAGGTCATTTATTTTTTATAAATCGGACATATGCTTAAAAATATTTATGTTATTACCGCTTGAAACGAACTACCATTTATGGAAAGAACTTTATGTGAATACCCCTACCCGCCCAGGTGAACTGCACACATACATTACACATAAGGAGGTACGTCGTTAAATGATGAATATCTTGTTAGCTGAATAGGACGCTTAACCATAACAATCATAAACTATACTGTACAATGGTCGTGTTGGGGGTTGGGGACAGATGGGTTGTTCTTAGCGTCTAGATGAAGATTATAATTAGCATATGCTTCACAGTCCATCAACACGGAGAGGTCATGAGGGCCAATGCATGGCCGAGAAGTATATGGAAGCAAACGTAAAGGGAGAAGACAAACGTCATTCTGAATACAAAAATGGGTACTCGTAGCTTTTGAAACATACCAAACCTCTCAGACAGTTTGAAATTGGACAGTTGTTGTTTTGAAAAGATATTTGAGAAACGTGACGGTTCTATAGCAGTTATTCGAGTTAACTGCATGTTAATATTGTTTGATTACCAAGAGATTTACTGTAACTGGTTATTAACATTGACATTACACTTTTCAATAAATAACAATGGGCAATGTATGAATAACTGATCCGGAGAACCTGTATCTGAGAGCTATGCTGGATAAGAAAAACCACAAGCAGATTTGGGGTAGGAAGATACCTTCTGTAATCCTTTGCTCACATTTTGACTTAATTTTGATTTGTTTCACGTCCTTTTAACAGCTAAGGTCAATTCAGGACTTAAATTCATGTGTGTAATGACTGCGTGCTTGTATTCTAGAGGCATGGCATGTTAATGTGCTTATCTCCTAGCAATAAAAAGGACTGCTCTATCTTGCACCCAGCACAATATTTCATCTGGTCACATTGTATTACAACGGGTGAACCATTTTTTTCGGTAACACTAAATGAGTTTTGTATGTCACGGCCTTGGGACAGAACACACACACGATCTTCCCCATTATGGCGAATACTCAAAACTATGGCCAAAAGTGAGGTGTTTCCAGTCAATGCACTACGAATAAAAAAAAAGGTTTTCATGAAGTGGAGAGAAAAAAAGAAAGATTTCAAATGTTGCAATTTAGGCAGCAGATCGGTTGTTTTTCTTTTATTTCTCTGATTCTCTGAGAAACCCTCTGATTCTGCAGGGGCTTCATATACTTCGCATGTTACGAAATGTATTGGTATAAAGACCTACAGGGAAGGATAAGTTGTTGAACGTTCGCCCAGTCGACATTTATCCAAAAGGCCGTGACATAATTTAGTCCTTATAAATGTGAGTTGTTATTTTCTGCTAAACGTATAGCATGTTAAGTAACAATTGGTGAACCCGCTGTCTGTTTAATTAAAACGGCTGAAATACTCTTGGGTGCCTTCAGCATGGCCCTTAAGTGAAGTAGCTGTACATGTAATGCGGACATCGGATCAACGCTAAAAACGCTCAAAAGCTTAGTAATAACAGATAGTACAGTTGTGAGATCGCACAATGCGTACCATGTTTTTTGTTTTTGTTTTTAATTTTTAAACGTCCTTTTAACAGCTAAGGTCATTAAAGCACGCGCCTCCATTGGTGTTGTGTATGCGTATTCGGAGCAGGGTATCTAGGTGTTATTGCCTCCTTGTGATAGCACGAATCTGATGCCAACTTTATAGTGCTATCTCACTAAAATACTATATGCACCATGTTGAAGGCACCCAGCTGAGGTCATTCAAGGACGTGCCTCTCTATGTCTTATGAAGGTGTGTGTGTGAACCGGCGACAGGGTGTGTATGTGAACCGGAGACAGGTTATGTTGTTGTAATTGCCTCCGTGTGATGAAGGAGGACTTCTATGAGTTAACCTTATCTGGTAACATGTTAACACATATTCTCTTTAAGATATCAGTTATTTTGTTTCGAGCCAAATGTGTCATAACTTACCTTTTTGGTTATACACCGTTAAACTCTGCTAATGTTAACCTCAACATATTCAGAAATAATCTTTCAAATAGTTTCAAGCCGTTTGCATGTAATTTTCTTACTTCATTTTGCTGAATTTGAAATCAGTGTTTTTATATAGTGTTTGGTGTCTTCTGACTTCCTGGTTTTAGCAAGATTCTGTAATATGTAATGGACAGAACACATGCAGACCAATTTAAAATCTGACATTAAATGATTTAATTGTCTGGATGTATAAGAAGACATCTAAAATCCATCATAATATAATTTGAGACTATCCGTCAATGTGTAACAATTTTGCGAGCTTTCGGAAAGCGTTTGCTCCCTTATCAAGTAACGAGTGGTGTGTTTTGGGTGGTCGGGTGGCGCAGTGGATAGCACACTAACCTTGTACCAAGGCGGCCGGAGTTCGATTCCCCGAGCGGACGGGAAAAGGTATTAGGTCTCCTGCCCAACCACTTGCGTTTCCTCCCATAGTAAGACCCATACGCGCTAACATCCGGGCCAACAAGAGTGATACACATCAGTTGTAAAAACTTGTTTCATAATTCTTGCAAAATAAAAATAAATAAAGTTAATATTTACTGTGTTCAAAACAAACTTATTATTGTTATTAGTGCCGACCTGATGAATCTCATTCCCAAAAACTCGTGCAGTTGATACACCATGAACCAAATAAATGACGACACTATATTTGTGTATATCAAACGTTATCACACTGTGCAACTTGGAACCTCAGACCAAACATTCTGTTAAAATTTTAAAATTTAAAACAGAAAATTTTTGGTCAAAACATAAGAAAATCATATTTTATACGGGTCATGTTGTAAATCCCATTTCAACCTAAATTCAATTTATTTAATTTAATTTACGCATAAATGGGTGTAATATTTAAAATGGTTGAACAACCTGAGAACACACAACAGTTATCATTAATGGAACCAGTCATCCTCTAATATGTAGTTGTCCTGTTTTTTATCTGGGAAACGAACATTGAAAACTGCAGATAAGAGCGATGCTGTGATCGTTCCTTCGCTATGTTCCAACCATGCTGTGTCTTGTCATCGCGTTGCTTTCTAAATGTCCATTAAGACTTCATTATCAAATGTAGTGTTCAAATGATCAAAAAATTGATTGTCAATCGGTACCTGAGATGCAATGTGAAACAGTGTATGAGGGAAGTTGGAGGCTAGCGTTGTTTTCTTCATCAATAGGGGTTTGGTTTGCTTAAGATTTGCTTAACGTCCTATTCACAACTTAGGCCATTTAAGGACGTGTGTGCATGNGGGGGGGGGGGGGGGGGGGGGGGGGGGGTATCTAACTTATACTGGAACAAACTACTGGGTAGTTTATGTCGCATTAGTTGTAGAAGTTGGCTGGGTTAACCGATTGTTTCTAAAGTTAATATAGTCCATCTCTATTGTCTGGGACGTTTTCCTTGGCTTATGTCACACACGTTACACGTCAGTGCAGACTTCAGTGAAATGGTGCTTATGTCAACTGCTAGAAAATAACTCATACACCCCTAAGGACACATTTTAACTCTTCCAATTCAATTGTTCATTATAAAATTACAGGGGTGAATGAGTGTGAAAACAGCAACACCACTGAGTGTTTACAGGTACCATTATCCCTCGAAAATGATAGAGGTCTTGGTCAGAGTTTCTATGAATTTGTGTGGACTGTTCATGGTATTTATGAGATTGGATATACGAGTTATATTGTATACTGATTGCTATCATGCAGCGAAGATCATCATATATGTAATTGCTCGTGTAATTTTGTTAAAATTGTGTATATGTTGTTTGTTACCAATAATCATATATCTGTCAACATTCAGAGTATACAATATTATATAATATAAAGTCGGCATCAGTTCCTCGCTATCACAAGAAGACAAACACGAACATATCGCAGCCTTCCAAAAACACACACGCATACACCACACGCATGCATCTTGCACAAATAGTGCCGTCCTTAAATGACCATAGCTGTTGAGAGGACGATAAACGGTACTTAACCAAACCAAACCAGACAATCTGACAATCTGACATGATTGATAAGTACATAATAACTTAATCATTCTTTATTAGAAAGACATAATTAACATTATTGTCAGATTAAATGAAAAATATATAACTTTCGCTTGCATAAAACATGTACATTCATCCGACTTAATATATCATGATGTAATTCTGAGCAATACTCAGAGTAAGTATGGTGCACACATATGTATCGTTTATGACACATAGGTACTTGACACGTACATGTATAACGAACAGGAACCTACCATTACACTCTATTGATGTATTTCTTCAACCCGCTACATATTTTAAGCTATTAAGTTTTGGTTTGATATGTTTATTTTCGTGAATGTCTCGTTTTACAGTGTTGTTGACCCTAAATGACTCACATTGTCGATGGGCCGTTAAAAATACAAAAACAAGCAAAAACAAAACAATCACACATTTCACATCGCTGTGATTGGCTGGAACTGAGCCCATTGGGTGGACTCCTACATTTGCATCTTCAAAAAATTGTTGTTCTTGCTTCAGATCTTGAGAAAATACATCCAGAAGTCACAGTACTTGATTTCTTAAAATGATTGCATGTATATAAACTAGTGCTTGATATACACAATGCTGTGGAAAACCAAAGCATCCTCGCTAACAGAAACAGTTATTTTGGTTTCATCAATCATCGCGGACGTCCGTCGACGCCTATATCGCAAACCCTTACTCACTTACAAGACTAATGAAATGTATTACCTGTAGCTGATCGGGATCAAGTTATCTCAGTCGAGGGCGAGGATTCTGTAATCTGACCCAAACAAGATGCATTAGATGCGTTCGGGAGGTTACAGTCTTAGCCTGAGACTGAGATATCCAGCTCGCTTAGTTAATGATTACGTATTGATTTATTTTTCGCACTCTTTACTACGAAAAAACTATTCGATTTTGCTGAAGTCTACAACTATTTAGTTTTGGGCCTCAAATAAATATGGCCTTATCATTACAAAAGCTACGCTTGCATGCTTTCTTGTAAAAATGTACTCTGTCCTTGAAAACAACACAAGGAACAATTAGAAATCAAACATCATTAAAACATTACATTTAACGCCAAAGCTTGAGATTTATAATGCGGATTGTCATTTACAAGCTGATACAGCGCGGATGAATACATATATTTTGTGAAAACTCCGCTAAATGTCACATGAAGATGCCAGAGAGATCGGACGAGATAGAAGAATCTACTATTGGGAATAACGTTGGATATCAATGTCTGAGGTGTGAGAATACTTAATGTTATGAGTCTATCTTCTTCGTCAAACGACCCGAAACATCACGTCCATTAATGACCCTAGCTGTTCTTAGGTCGTTAAACAAAACAATACAGAACCGTGATATATCCCTGTTGTCGGCACAGCTTTAGAACTGACACTTGTCAAGTTGAAAAACATGTGGACGCTGCCTTATTGGAATTTAACAGGATGTAGGATACCAGGACATTTCGAAACCGGGTTTGTTAAACAAGATTCCGCTCTGTAAAATGGTAACTCGGAAATCAGCTATTGCATAATGATTATGTGCATGGTATATATAACATCAGTTACTTAGAAAATAAAAACACTTTAAAAAAATATTTAAATACATGTATCATTTAAAAGTGTTTTCCCCTTGTATGATATACATACTTTGGGCAAATAGAAAGTATATGTTGGCAAGCGGATCTCTTAGGTCTACTGAATAGAGGGCAAATGTTTACATCCCGGAATGAGCGAGGATGGTGAAAATGAGGATTAATATCAGGAACATGAGGATGACAAGGATACTGATATATTTATTCAACTTTCAACGGTGTCAGTTTGTGTTTGATGAGTTACAAGTCCAGAGTAAGTAAACTAAAATAATGAAAGCATGTATCTTTTAATAAATGAAAAACTATCTAGCAATCAGGTTTCTATTTTTGTCAATCTAATACCATCCATTACAGTCATATGTGTTCGTAATCAATTACAAAGTTGTTCTATGGAAAAATGTTTTGGCCGTGGGAATCTTTATTGATTTTGTTTCTATAAACCTATTTATGGGAAATTCACTAATACTTTCAGACACTGATAAGTTCCAACATTTACAATCAACCAGTAACAGCAGTTAAAATCCTTTCTTAATCCCTGACCTTTGTTTGTAAAAACACGACATAGCACTTTCTTTCGTGCATACAAAAAAGCACGCCCACGTTGACATTATGTGTTGATAAGACGTTTAACCAAATAAGAGCACACCAAACCAACCGTACACCGTATAACCCTTCTACACGTCCAGCGGCGATCGGTATCAGTAAGTGCCAATACAACATTCTGTGTGAAGTACGATTGAAAACATTTATTCGTTAAACATTAATGATAGCACAACATTTCAGCGGAAACAGGGCCTCTGCAAAGATTTTTTGCGAATATTCGTCGTCGATATAAACGTTAGTCCAATAACTTTGATTGCGAATAGTTTTATCATTAAAAGTAACTTGTGGTACAAACATGACATATTGAACCGAATTGTTTACGATAACATACTTGTTACGTGTCCGTATGTCTCATTTCTCTTACCTTACGTTTGCAAACTTTAACATTATAAAACGTTTTAAAATCATCTGTTTCTTTCTCTGTTTTTTTTATTAGAGATAATTCATACATGATCAAATTATGCAGAAAAATAATATTTCGTTTTTTTCCCTTGATAATAGGGTGTTGTTTTTTCTTACTTTATACATTTGTATTATTTCATGAGACCCTTTGCAAAACTAAACCTGCTGTGTCCCACTGCATGATAGTACGAGGCAACTGATATCACACCATGCCCAAAGAGTCATGTTTCATTCTTTTCTTTATTAAGGAATATTCACGAACCAAAAATAGACCTGAGGTATCGCACTGCATGTGAACAGGGAAAGACTACTAATGTAGTGCGGCCCCTTCACAATCGACGGCTTTCTGCAGTGCCTTCTTCGAAAGGGACAAGGAAGAGACCAGAAGTGACCTTATCCTCTCTTTACAGCACTATAATTTATTCATAAAAAATAGTATTAATAGTAATTCTAAATCCTGAATCAATAGTACTCTACCTTTAGACCATAATTTTGTATTTATATTGCTGTGATAAAGCGCGTTTGCATATGATGACGTCGCTATATAGTGAACTATTATGTGACGTCACATTTTATGACGTCATTATATCTACTTGAAGAGATGAAAGTATTAAAGACTCGTTGTTGAGATTTTTTTCTTTCTATATTATTTCTTTTTCTGGAAAGATCGTTTTCCTGCTTTTTAATATATAAATATATATATATATATATATATATATATTCTCTTTCCTCTCTTGGTATCCCTCGCATGACCCTGACTGGACATAAGTTCATTCCCAAACAAACGAACTACGCTATATTATACACCACCTACTCGAAACACCCACATGCACCTGAAAAGTAGCAAACGGCCAGTCAGTGCTGATAATGGCATAACCAGCTCAAGTGGACCGTGTGATCTGGAGCGCTTGGAAGTCTTTTATTCCATTATGCCTGTAAGCGTTAGCTCAAATACCGCGTCAACACATTATTTCGTCGCACATTTCAAGCATGTTTTTTATTTATTTAAGCATCAAACTGCCTTTTTTTTGGGAAATCACTGTCCCATAATTCTCACATCATTGCGGACAAATTGAATAAAAATCAAATGTAACTATGTTTGATTTAGATATGGCCCATGCGTAGTCGGAGGAGGACAACTTCCTCTCTCTGGTCTGCTCTACCTTTTGCACATGAATCTACGTTAGGTTGAACTGTCTTCACAAAACTTGTTCCCAATCATTTATCATCACATGTTTCTTATTACTGATTTCAATTTTCTAATTGAGAGACCTCCTAATCTTAAATTTGCAATGACGTACATGTAGCATTGGCTTTATAGCAATTAACGCTTAGGTCATGTACATGATTTCATGTGTTTGATAAATACAAGTATATGTGTTGCAGGTAGTCCCTTTCTTCCATATTCATGCAGTTTACGCCAGCAACGTGTCGAAACATGTGTTGTTGATCGGCTGGTTATTTTAGGGACAAATGGCTGCGCTGTTCGGAATCACACCAGCTAATCACAATTCATGTTTTGCCACGTTGCTGACGTCAACTGGATGAGTATGGAAAAATTGGCTACGCAATGTATGACTGCTAATGACTTTGACTGAAATGGCTTGTGTTTTTGGAGGGAACAGAGATCATGTCTGCTGAAGGAGAATACATTTAACGTACATACGAGGTTTTGTTTTGTTTAAATTATACATCTTTTTAACGATAAAAAAGTATTTCTGAACATCGACTAGAAATGTGTTTTTCATAAAGTTAGATGCGGTCGAATTATCGACAGCTGTTTTTCCTTCTCATATATATCATCCTTCGGGTGCCATATTTACTGGAAATTACCGAAACCCCTAACACACATAAAATTACTCTGAACGCCTAAATTTAGGTCAAATTGTAGCTATAAAACATGCTCAAGGCCCTGGGGGTTTTGAAGTCGTATGCCAACAGATAGGATCAAATTTTCGTTTGAATTCCTTTCAACTCGTATGGAAATTGAAGAGATAATTGTTTCTTCGTTCACAGATTGATGATGATTCATTTGCTT
The DNA here is from genome assembly GCF_002113885.1 of Mizuhopecten yessoensis. Lineage (NCBI taxonomy): Eukaryota > Metazoa > Mollusca > Bivalvia > Pectinida > Pectinidae > Mizuhopecten > Mizuhopecten yessoensis. Next base: position 936,907 of record NW_018408726.1, read on the forward strand.
GAGAATTCTGTCATATAACGTTCAAGTATACCTTACTCTGATTTAAACCTGATGTTACCAGTTTTATCAAACGAATCTTGCAATAAAGATGGTAAGATAATTTTAACAATAAACGCTTTGCAATTTAACCCGCTGTTTTGTTCAAAAGTCCCTAACAGAGAAGACCATAGAGCAGAGGTCGTCCTTACATAACTTTACACATGATATACATATTATTATCATGCGTACATGCTTCTGAGAGAAAATCAGCCCCTTCGTCTTTGATGCGACGAGCATAAGACTGTGCCTCTAATATTTGATCGAAGTGCAGATTTTCTGCATATTCAAGACCATTATTTTATGATTTTCCTGATGTGAACAAATTTCTTTCCACATGGTTAATTTATCAACAAATTTAGAAGACATGTGCAAAATTGGTGTATATCTAAGAATTGAAATCAACCAAAATTTGGAATTTATATAATTATATTCGACCATATCCGCTGTGAACGTACATCACTGTTTATAACCGTAACCATTTTGGGTTTTTGTGTATTAAGTTGTGTAAGTGTTTCTTATTATTGCGGCCAGACCCGATCCGACCCGTTATGCAAAAAAATCGCAGACCATCAACACCTAGGCCATAATTTTGAGATCTTTTGGTGTGTAACTTACTTTAAAAGATTGTTGCAAATAATAAAAGAGTGCGTCACGATCTTGACCAAAGGTCGTTTGACATGAACATCTTCAGAATGTGACAAGCCAATAATTTTCAAATACACATATGGTAAAATTGGTTTTATATGTTTCAACGTCCAATCAACAGCTAAGGACATGTGTGTTGCGTATGCGTGCTGGTGTGTGTATCAAGTTATGATGTAATTTTCCTTCTTGCCGTTAAACAGTGCTTTTATAAAGATTGGTATGTCCAAACTTAGGAGCACAACCCACTGCCTTCCTCACTGATATGTTAGATTAACGTTCAACGCAATGGCCGAAAGATAGGTATTGCGAACCAGGAAGTCGAGAGAAAATGCAAAGATCTTAAATAGGAATACAAGAAAAGGGAAAGGCAGATCACCAATCCATGAACCTTTAGGTATTAATCGCAATGAGGAAAAAACAATAACAAATCCTTTCTTCAGCACAAAAGCACACGACCACACATGCACGCTTTCATAACATACATGGGAGCACATCCGTAAATGACCTTTACTGTTAATACATGTAAACCCTTATATGATATAACAACCTACCAAAAACATATAAAAAATGGTCCTTGTGCCATCGGCATATTATTTTAGTGAAAAATCGCTCTCAAGTTTGCATCATAATTTCACCATTGCAAGAAGGCAAAAACACTCATAAACTACCTCCATCTAACACAAGTGGCATGTTTTTAAATTACCATAACTATTAATAGTACTGAACGTTACAATGACCAAAAGCACTTATCAAAACTGTAAAATTCATACATATTATCAAATGCATGTCGAGTCATTTCTATCTGTAGTTAAGAAAAGATGAAAATTGTTTACTCTCCTTGTTTTTGGTCATACCATATACGATCAAGTAGAAGCTATGCGTGAATAAGTATGTTTAAATCGCTTAAGAAATAGACGCCCTGTAGTGAAAGCTCTCTACTCTTATTTGAATATATACTGTATGTGTGTTCGTGCGCTTGTGTCTGTTTCATGTACGTACATTAAGCTTTAGGACATACGGCTTTGATTTCTACCATGTAGGCTATAGTGTTGGCATGGTAATGACTGACATGATAACGACCAGACAGCATGTCCAGTGGTTTGTCGTTCCCGATTCGACAATCGGATATTGCCTGCTTAGTTCTTGGATAGGGCGTTTTAAAAAAGACAAAGAAAGGATGCAAGAGGAATAAAAGTAAGGATCAACCTGATCTCCAACGTTCGAGCAGCACAAATCGAAACTCGGTCAAAACATCATTAGTAAGCTTTTCTTATATTGCAGATATGATTATTGACAGACATCTTGTCGAACAGCTGGCATTCATTTCTTTATTTTGACATATCACTTAAGTTCCCGACTTAAACTAGCAACATCAACTTTGCATGCACCTGACATAACAGATAACACAGTAACAGTGACGAGGAATATGTCTACGCTATAAGCGAATGATATTGTAACGTGCACCGTGGTCGGTACCTATTTGGTCCGTCCCAAGTGTCTCTCGGGTATGCTGTGAAGGTCCGGTAGCTTCGCCTTAGCGCACTTGCTTAGTAGCGCAGAGACTTCCTATATGAATTGGACCTAATCAAACCTAATCAGACTATAATTAGTATTATTTACAAAGGATTTTAATACGACAAACCTATGAGACAGTTGCATACAATAAACAGGGTCGTGTTACTTTCCACGGGACTCACAACTACAATACACACATAACGTTAACAGGGGACTAAACAAGACGTACAGCGCACTGACTTATCCAGCGCGGCGCACGGGACAAACAACTAGCACACGACTATTACAAGTGATCCCGGTACTAGTACAGCGCAGTGACAACGTTGCGCACCGGCTTATCCAGCGCAGCGCACCCGCTCACACAGCGTAATAGCTACACCGTGCACAGGCCTTACAACCGCTAATCACCCTAACCTACTGCCTCACGACCACTGGTCACTTATCCAGCGACCAACAACTACCACGCTATGAAATACTTATCCAGTCCTTTTACAAAGACTTATCCAGCCTTTGTATATACCTTATCGTTGTTGTATCTTCGCCGTGTTCTTCAGTCAGCATCAGAATGACATGAAACGTCGCTTATATACTGCTAGCTCAAACCATTCTGGGGTATCCCATTTTTCGCGACGTCACTAACTTTCAGGTCTTACGAGCGCTTACAGCCTATGCCAAAAACTATGTAAAATCCACAAACGTAACCTAACACTGATTACACATGGTTTATTTACACGATCACGTTAAGCTGACAATACTCCACACATACACATGCAACTCTCGACAGGACACCTGAAATAAACGCCACTGGTACGTGCACAATAACTGTCCATAACAATATCTGTAACGTCAGATGGAGACACATGTGGTATAACTGATATTTTTCAGCAAATATGAAACTGATTGACCTGGAATAGTGTTTAATTCTTTGGTCTACTTATATGACCATCAAACAATATTATCTGCATGGATTACATTTCTAAAACTGAAATATGCCTACCTCTAACGTTTGTTGTTTCATTTCAGCTTGAATTACATTAAGTCAACTCTGAAGGTCGATATTAGTGTGTTAGATACAGATACAATACAATCACGTTCACAAACAAATACATATTGCAAACAAGAAAATTTGTTTTACTTTCTTTCTTCAAGAAAGCAAATAGTTAGTTTATCACTTAACTGCCCCGCAACGGTGAAACATATCGCGCCGGAATACAATAATTCGGGACAATTACAAAACCTATTACAAGAAAAAGAAACTGATTCGTTAAAAGCTAAGAACCGCCCTCATTGGTACCAACAAAATTTAAAGAATCACGCAGATATTCGAATGTTCTCGTATCAGCCATGCCATAATGTTGGTCACGAATCCCTCAAATCGACACATTCCAACTATAGCTGACGAAGTCATCTGTTCGTCGCATGAGTGGCAAAGTGACTGATCATAATACCAAATCAGATTCGAATAGTACAATACATGTTGTTTGTGCTATCTCAATGAAATGCCATGCACCAATCACAGCATTCCGCCCGGTCACATTTTACCGACAACGGGTAAACCAGTTGTTGCCATTCCCCTTAATGCTGAATGTTAAGCAGGGAAAAACAACTACCATTTTTAAGGACTTTGGTATGTCCCGGCCTGGGGACGGAACCCATTGTCTGTTGTGTCGTCATGAAAGGACGACCTCTTCGCTAGGGTCAGATGGGGATATTTGAACACAGAGTGTGTCGTATTGTAAAGTCTGTATTGTTACTACAGTTGTTTGAACCTACCACACAAACAATAGCGTGCCCACATCATGATGTGCTCAACAATCGTTCGCCCCGCATTTAGCTTCTCACCACATAAATGTGCGATTTGATTAAATACGTTGATCAATATAACATGATAAAAAACAATCCGGAGGGCTTGTATGAAATAAGGAACACTTGTATATCTTAAATTCTCATTATAATAATTAGGATTATGTTCAAAGCAACAATGCTGGTTACACAGTATTTTAGTTACCGCCAGAATGTCAAGAATACGTTTGGTTTCCACTTACTAGACCAGGTTAATAACATTTCGAAGAGTGACCATTGTTTTACATGGCCTGTGCCAGACATATAAAGCTGATATGTGATACTGTATGATCGTTATGAAATCACAAACGGACGTTGAGTATTTGTTAATTGCATTCGTTTGGTCTACAGCTCCCCCTCACTTTGATATTCACACTTCGACGAGTCATGCAGTGTGGTCCAGATGAGGAAAGCTACGGTTCACGTACATGTGCAAAATGTTTACCTGTATATCGGACCGTGTCGATGTGATTTAATTTTGTATGTGTCGACTTAGGTCGCTTGATAAACAACGATGAAATCAATTCCAAATTAAAGAAAATATGGATGGAAAATATCCTTACAGATGAACAGCTTTAATATATAGAAATATTCTTAAAAAACAAATTATGTGTTTGAAAAAGAACAGTATATATTGTTTCGCAATTATCGTCCACATTTTTCTTGTTCCCTCATAGTTCGAACACTACATTGTATGTGTACAATGCACATCGTGTAACGTTGTGTAGTCCAACAGCTGTATGATCTGACCTTTTTGTTGCAGGTCACGTTTGATGAAACTGGTAACATGGAGTTTCAATTTTTAAAAAAGCAATATCTTCAACTTAAGAATGCTTTAAGCATTATTGATGGTTAACTAATTCACCTTAATGAAGGCAATGTCGTCAACTTGAGAATGCTTTTAGACCATATTAATAGTTCAATATCTTCTTCAATGCAGTGACTGTGATGCCTCATTTTCAAATCGGTTTTTAATTTGTAACTGGTCTAACATCATCATGAACTTCTTGAATACAATATATTATACAATAGTTGAATATTACATTTGAATATTGCTATAGTTTGTAAGTTATAAGGATATATATTCGGTATTTAGATATATATATGTCTACTTTTTGGGAATGTGTGCATGCATGTGGTAAATTGGCTAGAATATAGATGTATGTCAAATGTATACTGAACTATTGCAAGTAATTCATAAATTTCTTGGTTCTTTTATTACGTCTGCACGTTAATCCCGTCCTCAGCTTGATGTGATCGGCAACCCTCAAAGGTGCCCTTAGTTCTGTTCGCACGGGCACATTACGCGCGAGAAGCACTAAAGACAACTGTGCAGGTTACATCATGATGAAATCTCGCGGACAGAAATCGTTCTGTTGTCGTGTAGGTGAAGAAGCAGTACAATAATAGATTAATCATACTGTGGGAGTAAAAACATGACAAAGGTCAAATGTTAACAATGTTATGTATCAATTCAAATTACCATACAAGTGGAGGCCATACAATTTGCGATTTAACAACTTACGAAATAAAACAAAAAACACTTGATATTTTAACAGATATGCCCGACTGTTTGCATACACGTATCTGGCCATTTTACTTTAATTAATATTCAAATAAAAATTATCATGTAGGAAACTTCACACACATTACACACACTCGTGAATATATTGTCATGTAAGTAGGTTATGAAATAACTTTTGCTTTTTATAGGACGCTATACAACATATACTGCATGACGTTCAGCGTTTATGATACGTTGTAACTGGTTTAACTATGCCAGTATCAAGTGACTTGGCGAAATGCTAATGTTCTAAGGCTTCACCTCAGAAGGATACTATCCACATATCACGACTTTTGGCCTTTTGGTTTTTAAAAAAACAGTCGTTAAAAGTTTTTTACATATTCGGTTCTTGTGACCTTAAAGGCCGACCAAGGTCATTGTGTCGGCAAATTTATTCGGCCCTATGAACTGATTCTACCAGCCCAATATCATGACATTCCGTTCTTAAAACGATACCGTTTGAGGTTTAAGACACGTTTACCTACGTAAGTAAGTGAATGTAATTTTTGTTTGCAAACTTTGTTGTGCTCCATCCAAGGAATTTTCCGGTCTTTATCGTCACTCTAGGTCCTTTAGAAGAAGCCGTTTGAAGTTTTAGACATAGGCAAAGGTTATTTGTTTGCGTTAACGTTTTTGGGTTTCATCCAAGGAATCTACTAGCTCAATATCATGACTAGGCCTTTTCGTTGCATAGTTTGTTAGGATTCATCCAAGAATGGTTTTTCAATGTCTAACGTCATATGTGTGTGGGTGCATATGTGTAAGTGTGCCGGAGGCAGGAAATACTGGTATATTATTTCCCTGTGATAGCGCTAAATTGATATTGCTATCTTATTAAAAAACTATGCCGAGGGCACCCAGCATAACATTCCGCCAAGTCACATAAAACTAACAACGAACCAGTTATTGCCATAACCCTGAATGCTGCACGTTAAGCAGGAAATTTAATCTACACTTTTAAGGCATTTGGTTCATATGTATACTTTGGCCTAGGAGATTTACCCATTGTCTTTACACCTGGGCGAACATTCAACACGTATAGCAAAAGTGAGGTATTGTAAAACAAGACACTTGGAAACAAGAGATTGTTCGAAGGAAAGACAAACTAGGAAACGTTTGTACGACATGAATGCCCCCGGCGCCGTGTGAAATAATTTCAGTGTTTGATAATATTCTGTAAATAGTTACAACGACTTTGATCCTGACGCCCAGAAATATGTAAAAGGTAGTTGTTGGATCGGTTTGCGTAAACTTTAAACGTTTTTAAACATATTAACCTGATTTTTGTATGTTTCTGTATTCTTATTTCATCTATAAGCTTTTCTCTTTCGATCAGTTTTTTCTTAAATTTAAAAATGTTTCTGTCGGTATTTTTTAATCAACCTAAATCAACAAAGTAAAATTACAACACATATGGACAAGGTCCCATATACATTTACACATAGCCATTATGTGCATAAGGATCAAACGGTATCACATATCAACATTGAGCGAACGATTTTTAAATCGCTACGTTGTGCGAATCAGGTATGGACGATGTGCGCACGCTATTTTTTGTGCGTTGTGCGGTCACGCAACTGTATTATCATACATTTATTTCAAACTACCATATTTAAGGACTTTGGTATGTCCCGTCCTGGGGATAGAACCAACTGGTTTTTTTTACTGTCCACGTAGGTTAACGTTCAACAATATGGCAAACATTTTGCAATCCGACCTTTCAGACACATAGGAATACCAGATAAGGAAGACTCCAAGGACAGCATTCCATCCTGGCGCATTATAATGACAACGGGTGAACCAGTTGTTGCCATTACCCTTAATACTTAATGTAAATCAGAGAATAACAGCTATCATTTTAAGGACTTTAACGTGCCTTCATGTGTGTATTGTATGCGTTCATGCTGGCTGGGCGGTATGTTAGTGTATGTCAAAATAAAAACATGTTACGTATGAATGTTCTCATATTGTGAATTTAAGTGTTTTAAGTGCTATGCATAAAAAAGTGCGAAAATCCCTCCCCCGTTGCTGATGTTCATGCATGTACTGTGCCGTACGAATGTTTAAATGAGAAATTATATTCTTGAATACTTATTATTGAAATGCGAACGTTATATAAATAGTTGACCTTGCTTCAACACCTCTGTTTTATTTAACACTCCGACTAACAAACAAATCAAAATATCATTTATTTGCCAATTTATCAAATCTGTTACCGAATTAAGAGTACTAACACACTGAAATACCATTCCGATTGCACCCAGCCAAGTTTAGTTGTTATTGTTTGACGGCACATCAACAATTTAAATAAATAAGGGACAAACAACACTTAAAATAAACGCCGAAATGCATCTTATTCTAAAAATGAGAAACCGTTTAAAAGATGCAATAGGATTCGGAGCACTTTATAAAATTTGAATGATCAATTAGCCTAAAAGCATTCTGTAATTGAAAATAAAAAATACAAATAAAATATGGAATCGCTATTTAAATGACACACGCCTAATGTTGTTTCCACACAATGAAAAGTATGTAAAGAAGTATGAGTTGCCCAGCAGGGCCAATTTGGAGCAAACTGAATAATATATTCGTTTATGTAACTTTAATTTGAATGTTAACAACACACAAGCAAATGCTCCTTAACAGGAATGGCATTTGCATTAGGTGGTTAATGCATAAAATCAGAAAAGAATCTAAATGCTATTATGCCGTTTTTTGTGCTATTCCAAATGAAAGCTGAGAGACGGATACCTATTCGATTTGACTTAAAATAGCACCAAATCATCCCTGCAGGACAACTTTTAAGTAAACATTTCTTGTTATCGCTATTCCTCAGACAGTTCTGAAGGGATCTTTCTCAAATTTGATATGAAGATTTCCCTTGGTCCCTAGTTGTGCATGACTGTTTGATTTTAAGACTGATCGGATGAACAATATGGCCGACAGGCAGCCATCTTTAGATTTTAACAGTGAATGTTTGTTATCGCTATTTATCAGGGAGTCCTACAGGGATCTTTCTCTAATTCGATATGTAGGTTTCCCTTGATCCTTATTTGTGCATTTGTTATTTTGAGAGTGATTGAAAAAGCAAGACTGCCTAGGAAAGAACTGAACAGATCTTTCTCATATGGCGATGATCAGTTCTATTTTTTCACATTTAGTACTGTACTAGTAAATATGGGAAATGACAAACTCATTTTGAAGGTTGTCTATTATAAACAGAAGTATTGAGTTTCTATTAAAAGTTACCTTAAGGTACATATACTTTTTATATGATGCAATCAAACAGATAAGAGAAAGTATTGAACTGACATAGAACTAATGAAGATGGTACAATGGTAGGCGCCCAGATTCTTCTTTGATCTCTTTTTTGCCTCGGATTAGGGACAGAACCCATGCAAACGTTTCACATTAAAGCCAAAAATCTGTATTGCCAATGTGTGTTCGCTTTCGTGACTCAATGCAAAGCACACTTATCTAAGCTTATTGAAGTTTCCCATTACATTGATACTTGTAACTGCCTACAATCATGCAGTGGTTAATAGCAGGTACAATGTATATTCTGTTCACCGATTCTGGCCTACAGGTTGTCATGTTTTTTTTCCGTTATTAGAGACGTGGAGGCATTTAATTGGTTTCACATGTTTGTGGCGGTTAACTTCACGGAGGTGAATACTGTATCAACGGTCAAAGTTCAGCTTGTTCGGCTTCCAGCGTCGCAGATCAGACTTATTAAACCAACAATGCATGTCCGAACAAGACGATCGCCTACATGGATGATTCATAACGCCTGAAATTTTATTATAGTTAACTTGTGACCTGTACAGATTAAGTAATGTATTGCTAGGGGATCTTTTGTTGGATATCAATTACTGGTCATGCTAATCAGTTACCACGAGCGACGTATAGATGTGAAGAAAAACTACTTTGAGTCTAAACTCATAATGATACATACAGAACGTATCGAGTTGGTTTTATCAAACGGTTACAAGATTTACAACAATCCTTTATATTAATCACAATAACATGATACAAAAATCAATTATTTTTGTGTTTGGATAATCAGAAAATCATAACGTTTACATACATTGGTTTAACTTGAAAATGGTAACAACAAGCTTTTCACTAGCTACAAATTGATTAGTCATCGAAATCCACGATGTTAAGGTTTCTGTAAGAGCTTGATCTTTCAATTTGATTCGATTTTCCGATGGAAATATAGATAAGCTTTACAAGTTACAATATGCTTTGTTTTTTCAATTCGATAGGATAAGATTATTCCAATTGAAATACCGATAAGCTTGTCAAGTAAACATATGTACGTGATTAACACAACTGACAGTTTCTCCATAGCACATTGTTTTACCTCAGTCTTTCCCTGTAGTAAATTGTGCCACCTTAAGCGTTGACCAATGTCAAAACAACATTAATACATGTATATAACAAATTTGGTGTTCGTACTTGCAGTTCATGACACTACACTGGTACGATATTGATTAGGTATCGCCTTTAATCTGACTTCTGAAGGAGGCCGCAGGTTAAGGATATTAGGAAGCTGTCTATTATATTGAGAAAACCAATACCAGCAATTAGAATAGCAGACGCTTAACGAGGAAGTGCTCGAATATGTGGTCACAATTCAAACGTGTACGTCGACACCTGCTAAGGACAATGGCGTTATCCTTAAACTGAAGGTTTATAATGAGAGTTATACTAGGTGCTCGAACGAACCTGCATAATGGATTACCATTCACTATGCTAGTCTTATCAGATTACTAGAATAGACATTATTGCCCGTTAGGTTAGGTTCCCATTCTGAAAGAGACACACATTATGTTCCAAATATTTTGCTTTCAATGATACATGTTGTTACGGTTTAGAAATATGTATCCCACGTTATTACTAAGACCCCTACAGGCTAAAGGAACGAATATGCCTTCTGTATCCCAATAAATGTTGAAAGATCCGGCTAATCTTGGCCTGCTGTGGGAAAGATCAGCTTTTCTCGCACCATAGACATATCCCACGTCATACCCCATGCTATATTTTTCTATCTCGTCCGACCTGTCGTGCACCTTTATGTGACATTTCGCGGCATATTTACACTGCGATGTATTCATCCGCATGTTAACTGCTTGAAATTGACAATCTACATTATAAATGTTCTGTCTTGATGTTATATGTATAGTTTTGATGTTGTTAGATATCTGATACACTGTGAAATACGTTGTCATCTATGTAAGATCGGACAGCGTTTTTACGCGGAAGCATTCAAATGTAGCTTAAGTAGTGAAGAGGTCATTATCATTTGAGGCCCCAGACGGGATACTTGAAGATTTTAGCAAAACAAATAGTTTGATCGAACTAAAAGGTGCGAGAAAAAATATCAATTACCTGTAAATGAGCAAGATTTGGTTATCTCAGTATCGGGCTTAGATTCTGTAACATCCCAAGCTCGGATTACGCTTTGGTTGGCATTTTGTTACAGAATTTTGACCCTCGACTGAGATAACCCGATCTCGCTTAGTTACAGGTAATACATTTTATTAGTCACCCCTAGGGGAGATAGCCTCGTGTCGATTAGCACGTGTTCAATTGTGACGTCATTTAAATGCGTCACCGGTAATTGAGACGTCAACAAAAGTGAATGACGAAATTCATACCCCAAATGTGTTTTTGTTTACACTACTGTCGGTGAATTGGGACTGAGGATGGGAGAAAAACAATCATCCCCTACCTTGAGGGTGTGATAGAGAAATCATCAACCCTCGGTTGAGGGCCTCGGGTTAGGGCCTCGGGTTAGACAACCAAAAATTATCACCCCTCGGGTTGGAGATTTCTCTATCACACCCTCAAGGAAGGGGAAGATTATATTAGTCTTCTGCTTAGGGTAAATTTTAGGAAACTAAAATAGATCTGCTGCCCCTATTGCAAAACCTGAGATACATGTATATATTTGTTTTCTTCTTTCTTGCTATAACTTTAATCTCAGTGGTTTTTCTATGCATCCTTCTTTATATGACCTAGACCATTTTACAGGACGTTAAACATATAAACGGTGTATCTTTAAAATGTTTCACAGCAGAATGAAGACTTTTCACAGTTTAGAAATGTATTACAACTTAAAACCTCTGGTATAAAGGCATTATCCGTGACTGAAAGAGGATACGAAGCATAAACATGTAATGAGCGTGTTATGTAAATGAAGTACGTGAAAGTGAATGTAGAAGTTCAGTGTCAACAAATATACGACTAGTTGTAGCGGGATTTACATTATTTTAAAAAGAAATAGGAGGTATATAGGGGTAAGTGATGGAGAAAGGGTTATTAATATGTATTTCACAACGGAAGAAAAATAATCCCTGCATGTATAACTTACTGTTCAGTCATTAAAATGTTTAGATCTGTATTGTCTTCCCTGATTTTCTTTTATTTTGAGTAATTTTATTAAATTGAATTACTATACCTTCAAAAACGATCAGATTCCTTTGATAGTGGGTTGCTGAATTCAAACACTTAAAACAATGCTTGTAAAATTACTTATTGAAACTCTTTTTAACAATAAATTTATGTGGATTAAATGTTTATATTATCGCAGACATATTACATGTACATCAATTTTCACAATTTTTACACATACAATTCACAAGAATTTAAAATAACAAATTTACTTTAGGTTATGGACATTTATTTATTGTTTCAGATTGGTAATACACAAGTACTAACTTTCACAGATCATGAACATTGCATGTACATATGTACTAACATTGTTTCAGACCCATCTTCAGTGTTAATAATTACACCGGTATTTATGATAACAGACGTACAGGTCATGAATTTTTAATCATTGCTTTAGACTGGTTATAAATTTGTGTTAACATTCACAGACATGTAACAGAAAAACAACATTGTTTAAAACTGCATGATTATACATGTGGATTTAATTATATTTATTATCACCGACATGTTAGGAAAACTTATCACTAAAATGTTTCAGACTGGCTATAAAACTTGTATTACTATCACAAGTAAGGTTATCAATTTTTAATTAATGTTTCAGGATAGTCATAAACTTGTGTTAACTATCACAGACATGTAAGAAAAAAAGATTGTTTTGCTTCAGACTAGTTATAAACTTATAATTACCTTAACTTTCACATACATTATGAGGAACGTTTATTGATTGTTTAAGACTGTTTACATACATATATATTTACTATCACAGAAACAAGTTCTATCACATGTTCTATAGACAAGTGATACACAATTCATCATCAGATTGGTTCCAGTTGTGTAGATTCATCTTTGTGTGACCAAAAAGGAACAAGCCAGATACATGCATGGTAACATCATGCACTTTAAAAGTATTTAAATATATGAATTCATGGTAAAACATATTTATCTAATCAGAAATTTAACCTACCTGTCAGACTCTCAAAATAATAGAAACTGAAAAATATAACATTGTGAGGCTAACTCGAGGAACTCCTCAGGTTTTTAACAAAGTAATTCCACATCATGATCCAGCGGTACCAGCATATTAATTGTGTGATATGCACATTTAGCAATACTTTTTGGTCTAGGATATATATATGATACATTATTGCATATACCTATTTGTTTAACAACATAATTCATGTAGCAAAACATTAAAAATGTGTATAATCCTCAATTCCAGGTAAAGCACTATTAAGTATGGTTGAAGCCCTGAGATATATTCACCCTCTCATTGAAATTAAAATAATACCTATACCATTTTCTGTTAATAATGTAATATGTATGACTATATTTCACCTATTTAAATAGTCTTGCAATTGTGTCAGAATACCTGCCAATATATACAGCGATAGGCAATCAATTATCAATCTGTCTTACTGTCGATAATGATACATGTATATATAAATGTATGTATAAAACATGAATGGGGTACATGTAATGGACAATTATTGTAAAATGTATAAATATACATGTGTAATACCTCTCTGTGGTAATAATACATGTGTAATACCTGTTTGTGATGGTATATACATGTGTTATATCTGTGTGATGGTATATTATTACATGTGTAATACCTATCTGTGATAGTGTATACATGACTGTGTTATACCTGTATGGGGTAGTATATACATGTGCCATATCTGTCTGTTGTAGTATATACATGTGTAATACCTGTGTGTGATAGTAAATACAAGTTTTATATCTGTCCATAATACTGGATACATGTGTTTAATCTGTCTGTGGTATTCTGTACATGTTTATGTTTATTGCTGAACATGACAATTTGGATATACTTATGTTATCAGGATTTGCCCCATAGACAAGCCCTAACCCTGCCTCCTGTTGATTATAAAAGATAATTGAAATGTCTTTTCATAGGAATGTATACAGATTATAAATAGTAGTACAGTATATAGGGCACATAAAGAGTGGTATACAGAAAACATATGGAGTGGAATACAGAGTAAAGAGAGTGGTACACAGAGTATAGAAGGATTAGTATGTACAGTATCTACGAAGTGGTGTACAAAGTATATTGAGAGTGGTATACAGATTATATAGTGAGTGGTTTACAGAGTAAATAGTGAGTTATATACAGAGTATATGAGGAGTTGTATACAGATTATATAGTGAGTGATATACGGAATATATCAGGAGTGGTAAATATAGTATAAAGGTGTGTAATAATGAATATATTTAGTGGTATACATAGAATTAAAGAGTGTTATATAAAATATATGAGGAGTTGTATACAGAGTATATGAGGAGTGATATACAGTGTATATTGAGTGGTATACAGGCTGTTTTAGGAGTGGTATACATATTTATATCAATTCTATCTTCTTGTAATATGATGTTTATGTACATGTTACTGTTCTGTTTCACTGTGTCTTGAAAAAGGAGCGGATCACTTCGAAAATTTGACAACCTAAACTTGTCCACACTGTTGGAATTACTTCTTTGCCCCATATATATATAGTATACAGAGTATATAAAGAGTGGTATGCAGTGTACACAGGCATCACATAATACAGAGTATATAGTGATATGCAGAGTACACAGATACATCATATAATACAGAGTATATTGAAATTCATATATACATAGTATTCAGAGAGTAGAAAACAGAGTGATATGGAGTGTTAAACAGAGCATATAGAGAGTTGTGTACAGAGTTTATAACGAATGCAATATATCTGTACTTCATTTATTCTGTATATAGTACCTTTATATACTGTGTATACATAATCCTATCTTTACATTTTCTGTACACTATATTATGTATTTCTTTAATAAGCTATGTATGAAGTATCTTTCATGACTATTTTCAGTTATATATCATCTAATTGCTGAAACTTGTTGATAATATACTGCATTTAAACTAACATTATTTGATCTACCTCATAAAGAGTCATCACTTATAGGGTATGAGTATCCTCTATATACAACAAAATATGTTTGTTTCCTGTTACATGTTTGAAAACAAACCGGATAGGTATAGATAGGTACATGTAATACATTCAATTTTTCATTTATTTTTATTTAGCCTATACATAGAAAGGAGAGTGATCTTGACTTGAACAGTTCTTCCTTTGAAAATTAGCAAAAAAGTTTTGGGTAGGCACAA
Source organism: Mizuhopecten yessoensis (assembly GCF_002113885.1). Lineage (NCBI taxonomy): Eukaryota > Metazoa > Mollusca > Bivalvia > Pectinida > Pectinidae > Mizuhopecten > Mizuhopecten yessoensis. The sequence goes on from NW_018408726.1 coordinate 952,137, forward strand.
AACAATATATTTTTGGCCTTTTATATTATGAAAAGATGTGGCCACCTTAGGGTTGAGGGGCGGGGCCAATGAGGGGAAATTGGCAAATTTTAACTTGTAAAAGACTACATTCTAGAAGGACCTGTCACCATATAAATTGTTACAGTATACGGTAAAAATGGCTGAGGCAATAAGGCAACCATATTTTGTATCAGTCAAGTTTCTACAACCTAGAAGGGCATGGGCCCAATATAGAGCAAAATAAGACAATTTCATCTTCAAAAAACTACTTTTCCTTAATGACTGTACAGATTGTAGCATATCTCACTCCCAGGTCTGAAAAACTGGGACAAAGCAGCCAAAGAGAAATTTTGGGTGTAAAGCTTTATGTACTTTAAATTATCAAGATTCCCCACCATACCCTGAACACATCCATGCTTACAGGGTTGGCTCCAGGGTCATTTCCTGCTCCTGAGAGCTTATTCCCCAGGCCTTAACATGAAATCAGTTCAGATCCCTTTCGTTCGTTGCTGGACATGCAGAGAAAATAACACTCATGCTATCAAGTCCTTTATGGAGCCCAACCAATCCCTGAGGACTTCCTACCTGGGTCATGGCATGGAAATTGTCGAGATCCCCAAGCTCATATTTCTTGTATGGTAAGAGGTAATCTAAACAACCAATAAGACAACTCCTATATAGATGAGGTATAATAATAACTTTCCTACAGAGAATGGCGATCTAAAATGCCCTGATGTATGGGAGGTGTATACCTGATGTAAAAGGTGATACCTGATGAATAAAAGGCGTTACCTGATGTAAAGAAGGTGTAAACCTGATGTATGGGAGGTGTTTACCTGATGTATAGGTGGTGTATACCTGATGTATGGGAGGAGAATACCTGGTACCTGATATATGGGAGTGACCCAAAGGTATTTACTTGACGTATAGAAGGTGTATACCTGATGTATAGGTGATACCTGACTTAAAGAAGCTGATGCCAGATGTAAAGGATGTGTATACCTAATGTATGGGAGTCTTTTATTGGAAGTAGAGAAGGTCATGCAAATTTCATAAATAAGAGATGTATACCTGATTTATAGAAGGTGTATGAGGTGTATATCTGATATATAAGGTTTTATCAATGTCACCCATTTACCCTAGGGAGGGGGTAAATTTTGCTATAGTTTATGGAAATGAGACTTTTCAGAAATTGGGGAGGGACAAAATTCCCTGCTATGCATATGTAATATTTGTTTTTGTTATATCACAACAACAAATAACAATTGTATTACAACTCAGGTGACCTGTTAAACCCATGGGGCCCTTGTTTTAATGTGCTGTATTAGTTGGATGTGTTGATATTGGCTTCCAATAATTATTCCCCTATAGTTATTTACCTATAATTAGATGTGGGTTACAGGCACATGTCACATGCTTATTAAGTGTGCAGCAAATTGAATATATATACTGTGATGCTCATTTATTATACATCATCCATTGTATATATTTGCAACCAGTCAATATCTTTCTCAACTCCCTGGGGAGCATACAGCCGATGCTGCCATTTCGGCACTCACAGCTAGCATTCTACATTTCTAGCACTGCCCAACCACATACTCAGTTACAGCTGAATAGACAGGAACAAGCGGAGTTACGTATCTTGCTCGTGTATTAGTAAACTGAATATTTCTCTTGGAAACTGCTTCAAACTTTGGGGGGAAAGTTTAGTTACCATATGCTCCCATGTGTGATAAAATTCATTTGAAAAAGGAACTGAAATATAAGACATTCTTCATTTTTGAAATTATATCTAAGTTACTTTTCATAAATAAAGATGAAGAGATTAATTTAATTTAATAAAATAACCTGGACAATTATCCTAGAGCGGTTAAGTTAGATCAAACGTAAAAATAAGCAGTAATGTTCTGGGTATAATAAATTGTATTTCATTACAATTTTTTTTCGTGTATTTAAGATTTGATTATATATGGTAGATTGCAAGATTCTTTACCACCAGGTCTAAATTAACCTATATATATATATATATATATATATATATATATGAGTTTTTGAAAAATGGGACACAGTCTAAACCAACTTACTTGGGGTGGTTGAGGGGAGGTTAACTAATTTGATTGGTTTGGAGGAAAACTGAACAGTTGTACGTATCCTTTACCTGTTAACTCACAAAATACATGAGCACAAACTTTAAACCATGAATTTATAACACAGGATAATCAGCAGAAACCTATAAAATTTGCTTAGCAAAACAAGTGATGTGAATGATAAATGTTGAATCAACTAACTCAGCTTTCTGACATCAACTATCTGTATCTTAACCTCAAAATTGGTGTAAAATTATTAACCAGAAACTTTGAATAAACGGCATACCTCAGGTAGACACATGTCAAACAAACCAATACTTCCTCATTAATAATATAAAACAAATAACAACCCCCACCCCAAATCAAACCAAACTAGAATTCTTCGACGAGGCTGTGTACGAAAAATAAATCATGATGAATTTTAAAATCTCACTTTATATTTGAATATGTGGTGACTGATTATGACAATAATTCTGCCCTCTTACAGAGTTCTACATCATTACAGCTGCACTACTGGACCCTCACCATATAAATCCTCAGCAAACTACTTTCATTTGTCTCATTCTGGTTGAAAATGACGTGCAAAAGATTAACAAATGACAGTGATTCTCACCAATAAGAACTATTTCTGACCCTTTTTCTTTTTGGCCAACAAAACCAATGGTCATTTGAATAATCAAACCCAGCAACTTCACAGACATTTTCTAAATTCCCAATGCTCTTCGGGACACTCGAGTTTCATTCGGAAAAGTTTTTAACTCGGGATTATTCCAGCCATTTTAGTATATAGTGATGTGTGCTTCCTAATACCAATCTTTTAAAATATATGCGTTAATATAATAATTAATATTTAAATATATCAACTAAACTTATTTTAATATTTTATATTGGTGTTAATTACACTTGCGGTAGAAAAATACGAAACAGTTTGTGCGCAAAGCTAGTTTTACACAGCTGCCGTTTGCCGGACTCTACATTAGCACTGATGTCGTGACAGATCATTGTTTATAAACGACAAGATCTTGATTTACTCTGATTTTCTTTTGTTTGGGGCTTACGGTCTTTGGAGTACACCGTCTACAAATATTTTTTGTCAAACACTCTACTCTTGGGCCCTATTTCTGGAAACATCGCGTGAAAATAATCGGATTCTAAATATAATCCGGTATGCAATAATCGAAAACCTTACTTAAGACATTTATGTATGAAACACATGAATGTGTATCCTGTTGTTTAGTACGTTTGGAATCTAATATAATATCATCACCTGGACACAGCAGCATCACACTCCACCCGGTCATATTCACTTTCAACGGGGCTTAGGCAGGCCTTACTGATTGCCATTTAAAGCTGAACGCCAAACAAGGAACAATAAGTATATTGTACCAATACTATAAACTTTGTTTTGTCTCGCTCTGGGGATAGAAGCAGTATTTTTTGTCACTTATGAGATCGAACAAGTCGAAGTAAAAAAGCAATGTAATGCAATTCAAAGCGCTAGGAAACCAAAAAGCAAGATGAAGAAAAGCAAGAAAAAGGAGTTATATACCACACAATATTCCACCCTGTCACATTTTACTGACATCGGTAGACTAGTTGTTACAATTTTGCAAAATGGGATAAATGGTTTGGTTTGGTTTTAATTTGTTAAACGTTCATGTTACAGCTAAGGTTATTTAATAAACCCACATACCTTCAGAAGCGTCTGTTCAGTGTACGCGTAAACCCAATTCAAAAAATAGATATCCGAGTAATTCAGAATTGGTATTCATTTGTTTAGAATAGACTAGAAAATGTCTGTAAGGCATGAATGCCCCCGTCACCATGTGAAATTAGTTTCAGTGTTTGATTTTCTATAAATATTTACAACCACTTTGACCTTGTTATACTGAAATATGAAATCATTCGGAGTGTTCTGTGTATAAACTGACATCCAATTATGTTAATGAATCGGTTGATGGTTTTCTATGCATAACAACTGTGGCCTTGGAACCCTGAAACACAAAAACGATGTCGGAAGTATTATGTGTATAGCGTTTCATCAAATTCTGTGAAGACGTGAAGTAGCTCGAGTGATGACGCTGAATTGGTTGATGATTTTCTACATATAGCAAGCGTGACCTTGGCCTCGACCTTTGAACCCTGAAACACAACAATGTCTGAGGTATACTCATACTTGACTTTTGTATAAAGTTTGACGAAAATCCGTGACAGAAAGGACGGGACGGGACCCAAAGCGACAGGACGGGACTTCCCGGGTATGGGCAACACTGTATGCCCCCCTCCCCCATTTTATTGCCAAGTAATTTTTGTAATTGACAGAAGTCCAACATCGGGAAGAAATAAATCTTGACATACGGTTGTCTACTATCAAACCAAATCAAAAGCATGCGCAGTGGCTTGTATCCGCCATGTATGGTTTACATGAGAGGCAATATGTTCATATTCGATTCGGTCATTCACATTGTCTTTGGTGTCGTTTTTTAAAATGTGTTCATAAAATATGTTAGAAAATAAATTTCGGAATTCAATAAAAAAAAACAAAATAATTATATTTCATTAGTGAAATCATTTTGTTATTTATATAAACAATAGGAAGAACGAGTTAATTGGTATACGTACGTTCATGATATATTAAAATTTCTCAGGGTTTGGAATTCTTGCAATTAAAGTAAATCGTGAATACTTATCAATTATGGACTTTTGACGAGGTCATACGATATCACTCTATCAGGTCCATATAACAACGTATCGACCGAGACAAAAGTCCTTAATTTTTATATTACATGTGTGATATCACGAGGTAAATCAAAAATATAACCAAAAAATATCAGTAAATTCAACAACTTTTTTTATTTATTTTTTTCAAAAATAAAAATGTAACTTTAAACAAAAATGTAACAAAAAGTGTAACAAAAAGTGAAACAAAAATTCACTTTTGGATATTAACATTAAAATTCACATTGAGGGTAACATTAGTACAATTGTTGAGAACCGGCATAAGTAAGGACTTTGGGAAAGCATTGTGCGCTTGTAGTACTGGTACCGAGTCTTGTGCAGGTAGGACATAGTTCCTGAAAAGATCATCAAGTCCATCATTCAGAGAATCCTGTCCACCAATTTCACTGAGAAGTGTTTCCTCTTGAGAGCTCGTCAAAGATACCAGCTGCATGTTTGTATTAGATGATGTACATGAAGCAGGTGCGACCGTGCTCCTGCAAGTGTTACGCGCACCGCAAATTTTCTCATTGAGCTTGGCCGACATGAGTTTTTTTGTGGTTTCACTAATTTGACCGGTATATGTCTTAAGTGAATTTTCTGACCTGTGTCCTGTCACTGACATTATGTGTCGACTGGGGAAATGTGCGGCATCAAGTAAGTGTACTGTAGTCGCCCTTAGGGAGTGGTTGGTGTAGGTTCTGGACAAACCTTCAGCAGTGGAAATTTTTCCTCATTAATGATCCCAGGTAATTATGACCCAGTACCACATTGTTGTAATACACGCCATCCTTGGAGACATGTCGTGGCTGCTGAAACAAGAACCCACAGTTCTTGTCGAGTCGTTTGATATAGGCCACATAGCTCCGTACTGGACATTGGTCACTTTCTGCAAACAGACAAAAAGACAAGATGTTGTATGTATTCGATCACATTCATGTGATCACATGCATGTAACACTCTACTACATGAGTAAATTTATTATCTAATTGTCATGTTTGAACAGTGACATTTATTTTCAAAGACTATTTTATTTTATTACTCACTATTAAACAGTACTGCTTTTTTCTTCAAAATATTAAAATTATACTGTATAACATTAAAATAGCAGTACAGATGTTTTCTAATGATAATTACCTTTAATTTCAAACATCCTGCCTTCAGTCTTTGCATCGTCCATCTGGTGGTTCTTGGTGAGCACGTCTCGCTTCTTATAGACAAAGAGGGACCCTTCGCCATCTCTGGTGATGGCAAAGTCATCCCGCGCCAAACTACGCAGATTCTCCCTTCCCCTCCTTCCAAAATGTATCAGTAGATTCACAAACACCTGCAACGACAAAACACCCAAACTATATAATACATTTAACAGTAAATAGAAACCTGATACTGCACATAAAAAATGGTGACAAAATGTTTTATAAATTATAGGCTACAATACAGTCCTACTGTATAATAATCGCCACATTAATGGGATATTTTGGCATGAGGCGTTGTCACATTTGGGCGAAACTGTCGTCTGGGTGGGAAAATTTGTAAACATTGGTTTTATTTTTTGTTCATTGGTTTTAATTTGGTCATACATTATTTGTATCGAACATATGCAGTCAAATTTTGTTCTTACCTTATGTTGCAAAACATCAGCTGAGTCGGTAGAACGCCAGGTGCCCAAATATGCGTACAGTAAGTTAAATCTGGGGCGGAAATTGGCGAATGGTGATCTACTGCACCCCGGCCTTGTCGTTTCATTTCTTTCACAACAACCCCAAATACTTTGGACGATTCCGAAAAATCAGTCCCTTTAACAAAGTCAATCTTCTCGTCCCTCACCGCCTGTAAATGTCTCTGTAGCCCTTGGCGATACGACATTAAAGTCGTTTTCTTGTACATCTCTCCATCTTTATCACGGATTTCGGCGTAAATTTTCCCAATGTGCTCATATGGAGAAATGAGGGCCACTTTTGCTCATGAATATTAATGAGGGGCGGAGCATGTTTGATCGCGTGATCATCAGAGTTTTTCCGCGCCACCATGGCAACCAACAGAAAAAAATTGTTCCCAGGCTCATTTTAGTAACGATTTTGGCGTTTTTTAAGACAACTCTGTAGAATAAAATTAACAAACTGGTCATATTGAACAAGATTTATCAAAGATAATGGGAACGGGAGTTACATAAAGACATTCAAGATATTAGTTTTGAAACATTAAGCTACAAAATCCTCGTGGTTAACGAGAAATTTGTGTTTTAAAATCAGAAATTTGCGAAAGTTCAAGGGGCCCCCGAAGGGGTAATGTAATTCAAATGCACGATTGGTTTTAAACTAAAATTCCAACAAGTGAACCTATAGCCTATAAGTTGTGATCAAACTTGTGTACAAAATTAAAATATGTGGTATCTTAAAAAAAGTTGCATAATTAGAATAAAACAATACCAAATATGACAATTGCAATCTCATATATATTGCAGTAGTTAAGTTAGTATACGTGACACCACGGAATTAGATTATCTATTTTTTATTTTTTTTTTTTTTTTTTTTTTTTTTTTTTTTTTNTTTTTTTTTTTTAGGTTCAAATTGTTTTATTCCCCCAGCATCTTTGGGAGGGATGCCAGGGTTGGGGTGCCTCGGAATCATCCCTCTTACATAATATAGCCTCATGCAAAAGGCCTCTTTCTCTTCATTCTCTCTTTCTTTTCATTCATTCTTTCATACTCAAATTCAAAATCATTCACTCTTTCATACGTATATTTCATTCATTACAATAACGATAATATTTATTTTGATTAAATTGATATATTAATGCCATATTTTCCTAATATACATATATACCACACATAATTGTACACACATACACTCGTACCCATACACACACATCCTCGCATGCCTGACAGCATATATTAAGATATTAACATATGGATACATCCATCCTTTCTATTACAATAAATAATTATACATTTACCATGCCATTTGGGTATTAGATTATCTAAGTCCGTGGTGATACAAAGATTCTAAAACAATCAGGACAAAATAATCACGGGCTGACGGATGTTTCTTAATATACTGAGGACTATGTATATTTATATGTAACAGATGAGGGGTGCAATACGAGAACCAGACTGCCCCGAAGAGAAGGATACGGTTTATATGTCTCGGATGATCATTTCATTTTGAAAGGATTGAATAAGTGAATATTTTAAATGAATCCTTTTGGTGCCTCTTCAAGTCGATAGAGTGTCACAAAAACTAGGAGACTCCTTTCACTTTCAGAAGAATACGATGTTTTTACATAATTCCCTATGGTGCCCCTTTGATTTTGTGTCAAATTTAAGAAAATCCACTTTTCAAATGCTCCAGGAACCTCGGATATTGCAAATATTTTTAAAACACCTCATATACTGTGTTTTCTAAACCGGAAGTTACCGAGCGAATCTCGGCAACTTATCTAGATCATGGAGATAGCATCGAAAAATTCGATCGAAAGTGCAGAAAATGGCTATTTGGTCGTTTTCCAGTATTCGATTGCACAGAACATATAGGCGCCCTCGCTTCAAAAGTTCATCTACTCCAGGAACCTCGAGTTTTTAATGGATCGCGCTAATTAACTTGTAACCCATATTTAGACGGTGTATAGGGGAATTTGACATCCCGGCAAATAATATCCGGATTACTATCCAGCCGATAAACGCAAAAACTTAAAGCCCATACTGTTATCCCAATGGGCCATATGGCCGCCATTTTATCCAAGATGGCGGATTATGCAAATTAGCAAAGTGACCGTCATTTCTCCATATGTGTCTAATGTCACGGCATCATAGCGCTCAAAAGCCTCATCCAAGTGTTTCGCCGCTAAGTATTCTTTGAACATTTTAACAGATTGTTGTGTCAACCTTTTGGTATTGGTTGACACTGAATTATCCACCAATTCTTTAATGTCTGCTTCTGACAGCTCCACATTTTTTCCGACGTTTAGGTTCAGCGGCCATGTTTGTTTATGTCCGAGGCGTGTCTAAACTAAGGTGGCGCTAACGCAACGTAATATCCGGATCTTTATTTAGAAACATGAGGTCCATATGCTTTATATCGGTGAGCAGGTGATCAAGCATTAGCCATCAAAATCAAGGAAAATCGGACCATATGTAATATAGCTAAATATAAACCACCGAAAATATTAAAAAAATAACAGTACATGCAATATGCTTTTTTTTTCTTTCAAATCCGAGCTAAATACATAAATTTGAAGACGACTTTCTAATTATGCATATACAAAAAACACCAAGAAATCTAAAATGATTTTGGCGTCCACAATGAAAAGATCTTTGTCAGATCTACAAAAAGATTATCTGGTACATTAAACCTCGTAATGTCATATGTTATTTGCTACTATGACAAAGGTTGTGGTATAGGAATTTCATCCGGTTCAGATGACTGTTTGGTTTTACAAGGACTTTCCATGAAAAATCGCTTACAGTTTTTGTATCTTCAAAATTCAAAAATTGGCCAACAGCCGGCAATCTTGGTTACAGGGAACAATGGTAAACCTTCATGTGCAAAATGAGAAAGATCCTTCTAGCACATATCGGGATATAGCGTTAACAATCTTTAACTCTCAAAATCCATGATGGCCGACTAGCTGCCATCTTCGATTTCTGATCAGTCCCATAATTCGAAATGCGTAAATGCAGACAATGGAAACCCTACTTCTGTAATTTGAGAAATATCTAACAAGCACTTTCTGAAAAAAAAGCGCTAACAAGTATTGTTTAAGGACGAACTAAGGGTAATTTGAACAACCCACCATCTGATGACCGCGGGCTATACGTGAAGACATAAGGGCCATGCGAATGTTTTGCAACATTGCAGATTCGAGAATAGGCAAAGACTACATATTATGTTACCCACTGCATACTGATTTAAGGAAACTAATATAGGAAACCTCCTACAGAACTGAGGATTTCTTTTGATTTGTGTCCTCAATTTTGGGACACAAGAATAACCCATTGAAACGTTTAGAATCTCGCACATATTTGACCTTCAATGTAGTAATTTTCTGCTTTCCATTTAGCATTTAGGGTAGTGGCAACACCTTGCAACCGCTGATCATATCATGTGGCCGGGTTAAATAATAATACATGTCGGGTAAGGTAGTAATATAAAGTTAGCATCATATAATTATTATCGTAATGTGTAAGCATCGCCATACAAAGACATCTGCTTTGTCTCGAATGACTGAAAAAAATGAACAAAACACGTGTAACAATGCTTTCAGTGAAACTTACCTGTATATATTGGAACACGACTAACACAACAATGGATATGAAAACGTAAAGTAATTCGCGCACAGAAGTCAGTAACTAGTGCGTAATAAGTTTGTAAATGTAAGAGGTGGTCTGCCGAAAACCGAATGCGACCATATATTTTTGGCATCTTCTAACTTTGGTGTGTTTAATTTTGGCTCATTTACTCCAAGCGCCATATAATAATTAAACTGCATCTAAAATATCCCAAAGAACAGTACACTCATGGAGGCATGTTGTTAAAAGACCTCTGTTGTTGATGGAAAACAATTACCAAACCTCACAATACCGATGTTGGCTTCAGAGTGTTACCTTGCTTTAATCAGCACAGAAATTCAGTTTCGAAACACTCAAGTATCCTAGAGCAGCCAATTAAATGAAGATCCGATGGCAAAGATCCGCCTCATGAATAACTGTGATTGAAACAACATCACTTATATTCACAAGGCGGAAATAATTCACACCGACTGAGAATAAAATAGCCCTCTAAACAGGAAATAGCTTTTCATTTAAAGGGAATTTTACCCCAGATATCATTTGATTTGCTACGGATATCCCGGACGCGATAAACATGGATAATTACACCACGCGTTTCTAAACGATTGTATAAATCACATCAAATTAGGTTTCTCATTGCAGAAGTATGTTTAACATTCTCATTAGTGTCAGCGAAAGCACTTGATTAAATGCCTGAGCCAGACTGTTTTCCATTTGAAGCTCGAAAACTCCAATAACGATCCAACGAACAGGTATAATAGTATGCCTTTAACTTTTGTACCAAGGTACAATGTAAACTCGGTTAACTATTGGTTTTCATTCTTCGATTTATAATTGTCTTATTAGAACAATAAAACAAACACGATACACCACAGAAAAAAGTTCGTGACAGATCTTTTTCTTACTCATCAACTAAATGATTGTTCTTTAGAAAAGGCTCACGCACACAGGTTACAAGTCTCAAAAAACGGTTGCAACTTTTTTGATCTTCAAACAATTTTGAGGCGGGGATATTATGTTATAAGTCTAAAACCCATATCAGCCTAAAACAAATCATTCGTTTGAGAGTTTTACAAATGCTTCATTATTTGGCTGTAGAAAGAAGGATCAGTACTGACTTTTCCTAGTTAACAAATAAGAATAATTGTTGTTTTTTTCCATCAAATAGAAACATTGCCGGTTTTATTTGTTTATTCACAATTTAAAAAGTATTTTCAGTGATGATTCAGATAGATGTTTTAGAAATTGATAATGGACATTATCGGGTCCAGTAATGCAGAATCGCGAGACTTCTGCAGCGATTATCGGAGTTCTTATAGTGGAAATGGGTAATTGTAATGTTGTTCGAAGATAATTTTAGTTTACTTTTCTTAACTGTTTAAATGTTTCAAAAAATATTCGTTATATTGGAAATATTGGATGGTTGTATTTTATATGTTGCAATCTTCAAGTTGTATGTGCTTCCAACAAAACAAGAACCGTGTATGTAACAATAAATTTAACGAGTATGTATCACGTGAAGAACCCTGGAGCTAAATGTTTCGGGACAATGCATCTCTCTACACCACAATGTTGTTACTCATTGACGAACGTGTTTATAGTGGCAATGCCATCAAAAAAATGTTTCAACTACACAGTGTTTCGAATGTATCCGAATTGAACAAATTTTGATGTTAAATCATAAGAAATTCATTTTCTCTTCCCGGGCCGTTTGTAAAGTAACTTGTTAACAAGACATACATGTCGCCGATTTAATAGATATGTGATAAATGAGGTCAGTCAGCTTTAAAAAATTAGTGTCGATAAAAATAGGCAATAAACACGTTTTTGTAAATTAATATAGCTCTTGCGCCTGTTGCAGTCTTCCGATTCAAACGCACAAAAGGCTATACACTTCGATAAGCACGAGATTTTGCGAAACATTAATGAAATTTGTTTATTGTCTCGTCATTAAGCCGAGACTTGTGATAAAGTATAGTTTTTGTGTAATGTTGGAGCGAAGATTTAAACGTTTTGTCCCTTAATAGAACAGAAGGCCAATAATAAAAAAACATATTACAAACATTGTACAGAGAGTCTACCTTTTCCGTGGGCATTTGTCCCTAGTCACTAATATTTACCGATCCGTCCTCAGTGCAGCAAGTGCATAAAATGCGTAAAGAAAGAACAGAACAATACTTTCTAGCATCCTTGAAAAGAGAATGGTTGTACAACAGGGAGGCTTTATCTCTATTTCTCATTTTACGACTGAAATTAGGAGAACTTTGAAAACGTTATCTTTATCCGTTAAGGGTTCCCTCTATGTGACTGACTGTTCGTAAATCTTATCGTTAAAGACAAAAACATGTGTACAGATCCGCGCTATTACAAGGAGGCAAGTACATCAACATACCCTGCCAACAGTTATAGAAACGTAGATGTTATGGTACAATGTAATGTATCTGCGGGTGGTTGCTAAACGGTTATATTTATATTTGCTCTGCACCCTTTCGTTGTAATGTATTGCGAAGGCAAATGCTTTGAGACTTATCAACTTTTGTTATTGTAACGTCATCAATCGCTAGTGTGACGTTATCAATTCCATTGGTGTCAACACTTGATTTGCTGTTCAAAAGCTTTTAAAGATAACTAGATAAAGCATAACTGTTCTATTAAAATGTAAATATAGATAATGAATATTTTAACAACTATTGGTATGGTCTAATGGCACACATTTCTATTGTTGACAATCTTACATTTGTCATCAATAACAATGTGTGTTGTAGGACATACAACATTTGTTAAACCATTTATTGATTAATAAGTTCTGGAAATTCAAAACAGTGTTCGTACATGTATAAATTAGCTAATCTCCTCACTCTTAATATTTAAGGTATCATTCTATTTAAATTAAATCGTGAAAACCCCTGCTTAATCTGGCAATCAAGACCAGATTTGAGGTATCGCGGTCCAGTTCCGCCAACTTTGAATCACCGGAATTATTTTTGATTGATGCCGGAAAAAACGCACCCTTTTTATTACACCAGTTTTAGTTTAAGTGCTTAGGGGTTAGCAGTTCATTTGTTTAAACACTACATATAAATACCGTGGTGACCAGAAATTACTAAAAATCAACAGACCAAAAGAGGAAGTCGAAGGATTTTAATACATTTAACCCTGTGACCAAGACAGTGTGCCAATGTCATTCCTGCGCAATATCAACATCATTCATGTTACATTTTACGCAAGGAAGACCAGCCTTATTGTCATGCATGTTATCAACCATTTACAGTCAAACATGTTATGATTGTGTAGCCATGTGGATAGATAAACAAATTTGCAGGTCCATTATGGTCTATTTCATTTTAAGGCAATGGTCATGTGATATGACAAGTCAGTCCCGTGATGATTAAATTACACAATAGTGCATTGTGGCTGGTCCTCAAGCGGTTATACTTTAACGTACATGTAAACTCCGAATTAATCTATATCCGATTGGCTACTTACTGCTAACTGACCAATGATATTCTTCCGCCACCGACTATTTATTACATGGGGACCTGACACAGTTCAACAATAGCATAACCAAGAATATCGCAAGATATACTGTAGTTTGACAAGCATGTTCAACTTGAATTTACTAGAATGTATGCAAAATATGGATAAACATGTTACGCAAAGTATTGTTAACTTATTTGAATAACACAACATTCCAAGTATCGTTGGTTTATTTAAATTATTATATATATAACCTGCCTCCCTGTTAAGAATGGGATGTCCTTACCACGTTCACAGAAATATACCACACCTGCATAATCTTGCTATAAGTCCTTACAAAAACTTTCATCATGAATAGCTAGATATTGTGGTACATGTAGATATTTGCAAAATAAGGATGTAACCAAGCAAATGGTTAGCAAACACACGTGTTGGTCAAAATTAAAATGCAATTGATAAGGATTATCACGATATGATGCAAACAAAAATGAAGAAGTCACTATTTCAAGCCTATGTTTACCTTAATATGAAAACCATGGAAAAACAAATGCTATATTTTTACCATTTCTATTTAAGACAACAAAATGTTATATTAACCCATTGTCTACTCAACACACCACATTTTTACTTTGCATGTTCTGTAATGTAGCAGGCAAATCCCTCGTCACTCCCCCGTGATCGGTTGCGAGCTAAAGAATGATTCTCATCAGCGTCACAATCCACATCACTATTGTGTTGTTTTTTTAGCGTAATTTTCACAAATCTTAACTCTGCCCTGTTGATATTCCTGGAATTACCCCGCGGGGACGTATGGTATACACGGGTGGATCTACAGACGGATGATATGCTTCCGCGTAACTAACATTATTCCACTTGTTTTGAATATTGCCGGTACTTCGTACACCTCGCTTAAGAACATACACTTTCTGTCCGAACGTGGAATTTGACTTTCTTCCATCGTGAATCCGTTGTCGATAGTCCTCTAATCGACAATGCTCCCCGGATGATCCTGCACCCGACGGTTAACATCAGCACCCTGTACTGATACGCGGACGCCAAGAACAGAATCACTCAGCAAGATCGCCTCTCTACCGAAGAGCAAGAAGTAAAGGGGAGTTACCTGTCGATGAGTGTGGTTGATGATATCAACCTCGAACCTTTTTTCTTGTTTGGAATGAACACGCCATACCCGATGAACGTATCTGGTACCATTACTTTAGCTATGGTACGAGCAGTATGATCCTTTGATGGAACAGAAATTGTCCATTTCGTGAAAACGTAATATCATAAGCACAGTCTCGTACCTCTGCGATTGTCCAAGAACAGTTAAAATAATATCGACAACTTCCAACGCCTCGGCTGCAGAGAGATGTCCCGGTGAAACGTGCACCTTTGGAGAGCGAAGCTTCGATACCGTACACTGATCGCAATTCCTACAATTGTCACTAATATCCCTATACATGGTCGAAACACCGCTGCCTGACAATCGCCAATGTTCTTTCCAAATGACATCGCATCAACGAAAAATAGAACATTAATATCGACACAAAATGTGACTATGGTTATATCCTTTTGAACGGACAATTAGTCATCACTGTAATTTATCGATAATTCTAGTACAGTTTGTAATCATTAAAGATAAATGCAGTTCACTAAACGGAGAAAAAAAATCCATCTTTTCCTCTAAATATTTCATTTCTACTCTTTTGTTTCAAGGCTTGAGACACTACAGCGGCCTTCTTGACCTACATAAGTTATATTGTGGAAATGACAAGTAGGAAAGATTAACCAAACATGGCTTTGTGACTGCTGACTCGCCGCCGATATGATGATTTTTGGGAGTGACCAATATGAACATTAAGAATCCGCTAACTGTCGGAAATACGTCCCTGCAGATAGAGGCGTAAGAATTGTACCTGCTGCCCCATTGCATCTTCGTGAGAGGTGACTAAATTTGGAATCTTATCTTTTCTCCTCTTTCTAAACAACTTTCTGTTTCCTAATGTCTCCCTTGGCAATGCATCACTTTTGGCCTTTAGTTGAGCATTCGCCCCTGTGAGGAAGGCTTTTGATTCTGTCCGCTAGCCGAGACATACCAGAGTCTGTAAAAAAAGGTAGTTTCTACTCCTGCTTAACGCTTAGTCCTTGTGAGGTCCCAAGATTTGTAACATGTAGCAGATCAGTTTTGCTTTGTTCAATGCTTCCTTAGCAGAAGACACAGACGAACACCCAATAGCCTGCAGAGGTCCCCTACATAAGTCGATTATGCCTCGAACCTACATCGGACTTGCAGCTAAGATAATTTGAAGATGTAACTCCTTGTGTGTAATGTTTGCGTCTGCCCTGAAGGCGATATCTTGGTGTTTTTGCAACCTTGTTTTAGATCAAATAATATCTCACTGAAGTACTAGGCCGAACGCACCAAGTAGAGTCACCAGTTAACACCATATAAATACGGGTTATCCTAGGATTATACTTAACCTACATGGTGAACGTTGAGCTGAACAGGTACCTTCACGGTTTTTAAAGAGAAAAATAGGAAAATAATCCTGGCAGCGAACATTTTGAATGAGAACCAAAAGTTTCTTTTGTAATATTCAACAAACAGTTTGCGCTACATTAAAACATTAGAGGAAACGAAATAGCGTCGGTGACAAACAAATCACAACACTGTTAAGTGTTCCAGCAACAACCTGACAACTACATAAGGAATATAAACGTGTCACACTATTTCCTCTCCTGATAATACTTTGGGGATAAACAATGCAACAGAAAATGCATGACTGCCCTAGTTTCCTATCGCAAAATGCTATTGAAGTTGTGCGTGTTTCACTTTTTTTCTAGTTGCTAATTTAACTTGATTACTTCATATCATTTCGCTTGAAGTCGATCGTTTGTTACAGTGAATACATTGCAACAAGCTGTATAGTGAATATTCTGCTTTATTTGATTAACAGGTAAGCGAAAAACCAACTTAATAATCATTAACCAGTCAACCATTGTTATTTAAACAGAATCCGATAAACGACAGAATCATATTGAATCCTACAAAAGTATCGATTGTACCTTTATTAGACAAAGGAACAGAATGAAGTGTTTTTCTTGGTTCAAAAAGTAACATGGACTGCTGCGAGTTTATTTAGGATTTCGCGTCCTCGTGCAAGCTTAAGTCATATGGCAACATGCAAATATGTTCTACTACTGCACTTCTGTGTTGTGTCACTGGCATGTTTGTTTTGTTTTTATATTGTTTAATGGATCATCTGTACTCGGGAGGTTACGCTCTCTGCACCCTTTGAAATATAGTAAAATGGAACGCTCCGTGTGCACAACCTTGTGGAAGATGCGCCAAGACTAATTTGATCCTTTGATGTACACTAAAAGAATATGGTTGTCGCGTAACGGTAAAAGTCACTGGCTTTGAAGTAGTTGAAGCTCCTCTGTAATCTTTAAAGGACATGTATTAGCCTAGAGATATGTCAGGTTTTTTCCCCCCTTAGACCAATCAAAAAGCCAGCCGTGGGCCTTCCGTTTTGCTGTTACATATTCCAAGGGTGCAGAGAGCGAAATTGAGTGGTACCCGTGGAGTATCGAGGATGCGTACAATTAGATTATAAACAAAACAAGTAAAAAGGTGTTTTACTGTAAAATAAAACACACAAAAAAACACCTTTTAATCCAAATGGAACAAATTGGTTGTAAAATATATCAGACCTTATTGTAAATAGCAATTGAATGCAAATTATTATATATAGATTACACCGATACTGTACATGTTTCAAAGAACCTTTTAAAAGACGGTTAAGAATTGTCGCGTATTTTTGCATTCAGCATAATGGATTTTAAAATGTAGAATGTATTCAAAAGAATATTGAATCAACACCATTTTATTTATTTCATAAAAAGTTGACAAATCCTATATATGGACGCAACGAATGGGTTGGAAGTCGTATTACTTGAATTAAGGCTAGAGAGCTAGCTGTTGACTAACATTAAATTGCGAGGAAATCCTAGAGCGACCAACGGAAAACCAATTTCTGTTTTAATAGACAGGTGAAGACGTTCGGTAATGCCCACTGTGACTTGTCTCTAATGGGATAATAGGATCGTCCTTAACAGCATAACATACCAACTTTGTAAGTAGCATTTGCTATTGGTAAAGAGATCAGGCCAGTCTCCTATGGTTTGTTACATATAATATATAGTGAATTTTAACTAAAATACGTTAAATCACAGCGAAGTGTAGTGCTGATATTTGTATTCTCGATATAATCATTGATAATCCAATCGGTTTCGTTCTTCAGCATACCCCTTTTCTAAAAGAGGCTCGCCCTTACATTACATTTGTTGTTCAAAGGACGCTAAATACATTAATAAAGTTATCGTTCTTTTTAAATGCTAAATTTCAATGAAACAGATATTGTTATTTTATTGCATATAGTATTTTACGTTTTGCTGCAGCTTATAATGAGTGGTTTAATCCTATGGTCATACCATAATATATAACTAATCCTACCAATTGATGTACTGTTGTAAATGCATATCTATCTCATGGGTTTCTTTGTTTTCGACGCTTTTGCAGATTTGGGGAAAGCATGTCGTAAAAGACAAATAATGTGTAGCCCCCTGCATAATCGAGGGTTTTCTTCTGAAACTTTTGCCAAAATTCTTGCTCTCTAAGTTCTAACAATCTTTTTGTTTCCTAGACCATTGCTTGGTTATACCTCTCGTTTAGTTTTAGCGTTGACCGTTGGCCAAAGTGAGAACGTGTTTGTATGTATGTGTGTCTGAGACAGGGTAGTGTATGGTGATGCATTATTTCGGTAGCACAGATCTGATGACGACTTAAGAGTTATATATCACTGAAATACCATGGTAAAGGCACCCAGCACTATATTCCGTCCGGTGTTATTTTACCGACAACAGGTAAACCAGTTGTTACAATAATATTCATTGCTGAACGTTTATCGGGGAATCGCAACTACCATTATAAGAACTTCGGTGTGTCTTGGCCTTGAGACAGAAACCCTTGCCTACACCACTTGGGTGAACCCTCCCCTCCAAGATCTTAAATGATGTCTTGCCAAACCAGGTACCCAAAACGAAAACGTGTTCAGGAGGTAGAGATAATCTAAAGATCAGAAAGGTTTCAATGTGGGCAGCGGATCATGTGTTGCAGCAGAAGAAAGTCCCCGTTTCTGCAGGGGTAGGACGCATTCGTTGCCTTTTACGACAGTAGTACTGGAGGATATTAATAGGACTATTTTCTCCGAACTTACAGGGAATACCTTCTACGGCATAATCTATTGAAACGAATTAGCAATGCGTGTAGGGCATTCTTACCATACACATGCTTACATCAATCAAAATGAAAATCAACCTTATTGTCATGCTTGTTACCAACCATTTTCTGTCTAAACGTTTATGATCGAATGCTCCTATTTTTTGATAAAATAAACAAAACAATGTTTCATAGTTTCAGTGCCATTAATATCTCGTATATCACCTTAAATTAATGTGTACATAATGTGAATAATGTGTCACAACAAATTTGAATGTTATTGACGTGTGTTGCATATTTTAATTATTTTAACATTTTAGTTTCATTTTGATATCCTGTTGTTATCGTCTATTTTGAATGTTGTTTGACTTTCTTTCAATGAAACTTCCTCAATACGATCTGAGTTTAAACTTCAAATATGTTTTTAAAATGGAACACACAGTGGTCTTATTACGTTTCTAAACATCTCCCAAAAAAAAGGTTCGATAGGACAATGCACTTATCACTCCCACGACGTTTTGGCGAAATTGGTTAGATAGTAATTGTTAAGGTTAACGGACGACGGATAAATAAAAATAGCATTAGCAAAAACAGAATATTGATATATTACGTAGGCATACCGATACATTGTTGCAGCTTAAGCAAAGGTCACAAGAAACAATCGGTAACGGATATTCGATGAACAAGTGCACTTAAGTTTTTTTTAAACAAAGCTGCACTTATTCATTACTGCTGCACCCCATTAACAAAGACATGGTTGTCTTAAAAGTTTAATTGGTTTATGGAGCTGGAGCTCGCAATACTCTGCATATATTTGAAGAAAGTGATTTCGTAATGTCGTCCTATTACATCGGGTGATAAACTACGTACAAAACCACTTTGGAGATGAGCGTGCTTTTACTGGATGACTTATTTTGCTTTAATCATAATAGTGATGTAATTAATAGCAATGACAGAAATCGAACACATTTATGCACTTTCTTAGGTTGCATAACCCCACGAGGAAAACGATCTAGACAAACGAAATCTAATCCGTTAAAATTAGTATNCATACATACACGTCACACCTGGGGGCGCGTCCCTAACTGACCTTAGCTATTAAGAAGACGCTAAACCGCATACACCCTTTACCGATTCATGCTACAATAAACAGATTATGACACTTTACTAATATTCCACATACCCATCCAATCATCTATGGACACCGTCTTAGTATGACCTTATTTTTAGGGGGAAGTTTGTGGTAAATATGGGTTTGCGTCCTTACAACAGGCAGGGTCACACGAAGACGGTGTGCATGGTTTAATTTATCAGGTTAATCGTCCCTTCAACAAGCACCTCTGTCGAGAGTTTCGGGAATTATATATATATACTGTTACCAACTACATTGAGACGTGCGAGACGAGTAATGTGTCAATCCAAGCAAAATCGGGGATTTCCTATGTGCCGTATACTTCAAGGAACAACCCGACCAAAATAGATCAAATTACATGTTGGAACCTTGGTAAGCAAACCAACACAACCCATTTATTTTACATTCAACATGACATAGTTGCATACATTAGATAGTAAAAGGAAGGAACTCATATGACAAGTGCCATCATGAAGCAAGTATAACTTACAACCTATGAATGTACTTTGACAGTGGCAATTCTTTAGTGAATCGTTCTCAAAGTTCAATATATCTGTCTAAGAATTTTTTCATAACCTCGGGAAAAAAATGCATTCTTCACACATTATTTAATTAATGCCATTATGTATAAACCATGCGTTTTACACACACACGCACATTATCACACTTTAGATAACCTTAAGATGGGAACATACATAATGAAAAACCGTTGAACACTCAACCCACACCAAAGGTGTGGAGGTTTGATACCATTCCATACTGGGTCCCTTCGATATGGTATTTCAGTAAAGCAGCACTATAAAGTCGGCATAAGATCCGCACTTTAGCAAGGAGGCAAACACAACAACTTGCCTTCCCTCCAGCACACATGTGCGCATACACAACACATATGGAGGCACGTTTAATCGATTACCTTAGCTGTTTATAAGACGTTAAACCCTGTACAGCCAGCCAACAATTCCATACTATATTACACGCAAGTGTATCTTTAAGTTTTGGGTGAATTAAGCGTTCTTTTGATATTCCTTACATACGGTAAGGTCAAATTATAATTATTGTTGTCTTCCAAAGATTATCCTACCTAGGCTTTAACCTTTGTGCACAATATCGGTCAGTTGTAGGCATGTACGAGAGGTAATTGACTTTTGTCCTGCCAACCTTCTGTTTTGGCTCCGAAAGTTCAAAGCATGTCTTCGTCTTCATGTACGTGAAGCTGATTCCGGACTTCGTTATCCCGATTATCTGACACAGCTCATCAATTTATTTCCCAAGAAATTTAGCTCCTGATAGGAGTATCAGTGTGATAAGTGTATATAGGAATTGTTGTAAAGTGCTTCCGAGTTTGTCCAAACGATTCCATTGCAGGTTGAATATGATAGCGGATATCGGTTGAAATGATCCATAAAACAGTATATGTTGTTTGAAGAGTTATAATTCGCTGTTGTAATTAAAGTTATAATACAGTATCCATTTAAGAACAGTCCGGCCTCCATTCGATAGGCGTCCGCCTTGCGTTCGGTCGCCGTCCGGCTTCCAATCGTCGTTTTCGGTTGGATTGGCTTTAGCGGTCGGTCATATCGTATCGATCTGATTTTCCGTCCGTTCCAGCCATTCCGTGCGTTCAGTTTTTTTATGTCTGCCGACTACGCACTTTTCCTGACATTTTTTGCCTACGGGCGGGATCAAACCTTGAAGTTCGATGCGTTATCTAATTATTAATGCTGTCGCTTATCAGAGACATATAGTATTGTTATTGTGTGTGACAATATATCGATATTATCAGGTGATGCAATAAAAACGAAATGTTTTGTTTTCCGTGTTTTACTTCAGGAAGAAGAGCGTGGCTATGAACACGATTTTTTCCCCAAAATTTGTACGTCAGTCGATTAAATATACATATCTTAATTTTCCTGAAAATCGTTGTCATTATCGTTGTCGCTGAATTCCACCTCGTTTAATAAAAACAGATAGGAGACACACCTTGTATTCAATTTTAAACAATAGCTAGGGTGTTTATATCAACTTCAATATTTAATGAATATTATAATATCATTAATAATTGTAGTTAGAATGTACATGTACTTAAGGTGCTAACCGTTTCACGTACAATGTGTATTTAAATAAACGGTTTCATTAAGTGTTGTCTTGTCTCCAATGAAACGTACGTAGACCTATAGATACGTAACTTATTGATCCGATTCAACTTCCCCCAATAGCAATGTTATGCAAGGTATCTGATAAGATTATGCCGATTTCAAAGGCAGTAGGAAAGATTAACCGCAACATTGTCAAAAATAACTCACCGGTTCATAAATATTTACACTTTATTAAGATACATACAAATGTACATGTATTACAAATGTACGATTATAATTATGTCTTACAAGTTAGATATTCGAACAGTTACTGTAAGTTCATATTGCTTTAACAAGTTGCAAATATTTGGGAAGAGTTTCAGACAATCGACAAGTCAGATTTCATCTGTATGAATGACAGTTTTGTTATATAAACATTACACAGTTGATCTATAACATGCTGACTTGTCTCGTTCAGTTGAGATGAATTCAGGAAAACTACCAACAGCTATATGTGGTCCTTAACCGGGGTGTTCAAAGAAATTCACATGTTTTAGGGGTGATATTATTTTTGGGTGAAAATGGCTAGCCTTGAACTGATGTTAAACCCTTAACCGCGAAAATTTACTCTGAACACCAAATAGAGCAGCAACAAATGATCAGGTTCATGTCTTACCTTTGTATTACTACTCCAGCAATCAGCTTACATAGCATAGCCTCTCTTAGGCACATATGCACGCATGCGATTTCTATTGTTTACTTGTCCATATACAATGGTGTGACAATGATGTCACTCGACACGGCACGTTTCGCCTTTCGGTAGAGGGAGAGTGTATACTCAGTGTACACATTTAATAGGTACATTGTTTGTGTGTAAAGTAGAACCATATTAAATATTTACAAACTATTTTATCTTTTTAAAGATATTAAAGTTCGACTGGCCATATTCCAGACGTTCAAGAAATTGGAGTGGTTTAATAAAAAGGCTCACTCGTCATGAGAACAATCTGTAGTTTTCAAAGCGCAGCACTGACGCCTTTGTCATTGAAATTGAATTGCCCCATCAATGCACAACAGGCAACGTAGACTATCAGCAAGGCACAAAACAAGCTGATTAGCGAAATGATAAGAGCAGTAAACAATATCATACTGTACTTCAAGAATAAAAAAGTAAACATAACTGCAGACCTAGTAGCAGCATTACCAGAGGGAAGGTTCACAGAGGCCATTGCGGTTACTAACAAGCCTAGGACAGAGAATACACATATGTCAATCAAAACAAAGCCGACTAAATAAAATTCAATATATCAGAAAGTAAAAAAAAAAAGTTTTAGACATAGACTAGTCAGGTATACAAATCAAGGACTGGGTCATAAATCTCAGCAAATACACATTGATGATTCACATACAGTTCACTAGTAGGTTGGAGGAGGGCTCAATTTCTCAGTTGCACTTAAGAAGATTCCAATTGAGAGTTTATCATGGTTACCGAATTAGTCTGTTCAAAATCCCTTACCATGAAGCATACACGGTGAGATAGATAGAAGGCATTGTAATGAATACAATGCACCAACATCGAAATTGAAAAGAGAGGAATAACTAAATCTTTCGGAGAAGTGGGCAAAGATAGTTCAATTGTAATTTTGCAAAAGTACCAAAGGGATCGTTCTAAACTTTCACATGAACGTTCCAAATGGTTCCTTGTTGTGTATATTAAATTTGGGTCTGAATGGAAAACCAAAATGGCCGACAGGCATCTATCTTGAATCTTGACAATTCATTTTTTATTCCATGTTCCCCTTTGCTAAAATGAAATCATTGTCACTGACAACACTTCCAAATATCTAGGAATGTCATTTATTTAGCAATTTTTTATATAGGTATGCTATAATTATACATTATCATCTGTCAAAGTGGCAAATAACATATAAAATAAAGATTTTAAATTCAATGTACATGATTCCCGTTTAGGCTTTCCTACAAAGTATCGGTAAAAGAACATGAAAGGAAAATGAAGAAAAAGAAAGTAAAAAATCATCTTTTGTTGATCTGATAATGATACTTTGATGGTGGGCGCCAAGATCCTTCTTGAATCTCTTGTAACTCTATTTTGTTGGTCTGTTTTCTCTTTTCAGGTTTCCCAAACGTATTTTTTGTTTATATAATCCCCATTTATTTGAAGTGTTTATTACATTATTGAGTACATCTACTGTTTTTATTAACACTTCAAGTTACGTTTTGGATTTTACGCTGTACGTTTAGTCTTTGCCAGTACTAGCCCTCACAGTGGACCCATACCCCTTCAAAACAAATCCTTGTGACAAGGGGGGAAATAACCGCTATTTGTTATGTGTTGTACACTGTTCATGTTCAGTTTATATTTATTTTACATCCAATATTAGCTTTAAATGCAAAAGCAAAATGATGCGCTACACATCATCACAAATCAAATAAATCACAAAATATTCACAATGCAAAACAAGGCTGTATAATCATTACCAAAGTTTGTAATATGTTCACTCAACTCTTCCATTGGCTATCATACTTTCTTGTTATATGTTTTACATTGTTAATCAACTACGTATTCTAACAGATTTTTTTTTATAACTATCAAAAACACTTGTGACTTTTTTGCCTGCGTTTTTTTATCGCTTGGGGTATAGAAAAGGATTATCGATGTTCGATATTTTATTGCGCTGTACGTTGACATAACTAGCAGATATCACCGTCGAAAAAGTATCATGTAACTGATCCGGTCTTACTAGGAGGGCATGGCAGAGACCAAAATAGACCTGCTGCCGCCATTACCACACTTTATATTTTATAGATTTCCTATCTGTTCTTTTCTGTCTCTGTCCAGATGTGTCTTCTTAGATGTGTCTTCTTACACCAAATATAGACATTGAACCAAGAAACCTCAGCTTTAACTACAAAATGTAAAATGCCCTGTAGAGTGTAGATGTATAGGTAGCAGCGTACAGTAGAAATGGCCCGACTCTGATAAACAAGGCACATGTCGAGGAAATGTAAACACAGCGGATTTACCCTACACAACACATGTATACATGTATATATATTTGTAAACTGCATTACATTTACAATACATATAAAGTACTGAGAAGCGTATACACCTCTTTTCTATGTATGTCACTTGTGTGAAAACCATGGTTACCACATCAAAAATTACCAAAAAAAAGCCAAAAATGCTATTTTTAACCCAAAATTTGACCCCCGCAAGTAGTAATTTTTTTCCTAAGCTCTGTCTGAAATTAAAGATTACCTACCTGGTTGCAGAATTATCTGGGTCGCAGTAAAATTGTAGAACTTGATTTTTTGCAATTTTGCGTCGTGTGCTGTTGTCAAAATTTTACCTCCTGTAAAGCTAGCTTTTCATGTGTACGCACCCTTTCGTATTATGGCCAAAATTTTATTCTCGAACCAAAGAAATCTTCTTTCTTTTTTACAAATGTGAAGCTCACATAGCCCACTTCATCATGCTTATACCAATTTTAGTACAGTTTTATTTTTATATTTTTTTTACATATCATTATACAGGGGTTAGCCATTTAACAAAAATATCACCCATGGCCACAACCCTCTACTGTACTCTGCTACCTTATACATCACTTTTTTTTCCCCAAAATTTAATCAAAACCTTTTAAATGTCTGGAAAATGCGACAATGAACACAATGATGTATCCGTTTCCTTTCTCACTTTAATAGTGACCGAGTAATATGAATTCTCCTGAAAAGTGTATTTACCAATTCTGCTCTCAAACTACCAACAAAGGGAGGTAATCTGAAAAATGAAAACTTGAATAGGTTTGTAGTTTTCATGAATAAAATTTCTTTTTGGGTGAAATATGATGCCTTGAGATCATGTGCATGTAGAAAACAAACAGTACAGTGATACTATGATGTTACTGTCTTGTTTGATGACGTCATAGTAACTGTGATGTCATCATAACTATGACGTCATCAATGGGCATCTATGACATCATCGAGGATCACTGATATCAAAATATTGAACACTAGGAAACCCATCTCAACAACAAACTAGCAACAGACACACTTCCCGTAACCGATGAACAGCACAGAAATGTAAGATATTCTGAGAAATCAGACAAGTGCCACCATAGCAACCGTTATTTACTTTCCTCGCCTAGAATTGACAGTGACCCTCAGAAATTGTTCATTTAACATATTTCGCTAGAAAAAAAAGATTTTCTTCAGCTGTAATTATGGAAATAAAATTTATTGACATTACTGACTTTGCTTATTTCATCTGTATGCTGAATCAAGTGGAAAAAAACATCTAAAATAGTGTAATTAAAATGAAAACAGATATTTTACCCATTTTTACCCATTTTCAATAAATACAACTTTATGTATTAGTAACCATGGCTACCGGGTGCTGAACTGAGTGAAACAGACTGAAATCTAGTATGAATGCATCAGGAGATAGCCTGTGAACTATTTGATGTTTGGTATCAACTTTACCAATAACATAATTGACACATATGTGATGAATTGCAGAATTTCACAAGTGCCTGTGAAAGCGCGAGTTACCTCTCTTTATACATCCACAGGTAACAGGCTAATGACCTATATATAGACCTATCTATGTAACGGGTTTTTTGGCGTTTTTGAGTAGTTTTAAGTATTAATGAATGAAAGTGAAGCTGAATCAAGCATAAAAAGGGATTTTTTCAGAAAAAATCAAGTTCTATGTGTATATGGTAGCAGAGTACAGTAGAAATGGCCCGACTCTGATAAACAAGGCACATGTCGAGGAAATGTAAACACAGCGGATTTACCCTACACAACACATGTATACATGTATATATATTTGTAAACTGCATTACATTTACAATACATATAAAGTACTGAGAAGCGTATACACCTCTTTTCTATGTATGTCACTTGTGTGAAAACCATGGTTACCACATCAAAAATTACCAAAAAAAAGCCAAAGTTCTGTCTGAAATTAAAGATTACCTACCTGGTTGCAGAATTATCTGGGTCCCAGTAAAGTTGTAAAACTTGATTTTTTGAAATTTTGCGTCGTATGCTGTTGTCAAAATTTTACCTCCTGTAAAGCTAGCTTTTCATGTGTAGGCACCCTTTCGGATTATGGCCAACATTTTATTCTCGAACCAAAAAAATCTTCTTTTTTTAAAAAAAATGTGAAGCTCACATAGCCCACTTCATCATGCTTATACCGATTTTAGTACAGTTTTATTTTTATATTTTTTTTACATATCATTATACAGGTGTTAGCCATTTAACAAAAATATCACTCATGGCCATAACCCTCTACTGTATACTGCTACCATAAACAACAGGGTTGTATTTGGTTGTTTTATTTTGTTTAACGTTCACAAAAGTGAGATGTTGCCAAGCAAGCGCTAGGAAATAGAATGAAGTTACGAAAGTGTAAGAGGTAAAAAGAAATATAAAAATCCCAAATATTGCAATGGGTGCACAAGGATAAACAAGGACGACTTGAATAAATCTGGAACAGAATCGTCAATGTATTGTCGAGAAGGGCTGCACATTTCACTTCTTGACATGTGTATCTGTAATATTTCACGATGGACAGAACGCACAATATAATTACTGAATCGATGTTGAAAATTATAAGATAAAGCAGACCAAACTCAGGCAATATTTCACGATGGACAGAACGCTCAATATAATTACTGAATCGAGGTTGAAAATTATAACATGAAGCAAACCAAACTCGGGCAATATTTCACGATTGGCAGAACGCTCAATATAATTACTGAATCGAGTTTGAAAATTACAAGATGAAGCAAAACAAACTCAGGCAATATTTCACGATGGATTGGACGCTCAATATAATTATTGAATCGAGGTTGAAAATTATAACATGAAGCCAACCAAACTCAGTAAAGTGTTTTGTAACAAATCAAATCGAATGATGGGTTTGGTTTATCGAATTAAGTGTCCTTTAAACAGGTGATGTCATTTAAGGACGTGCCTCCATGCGTTTAATGTATATGAGTCGGAAAGTCGGTGTTTTTGCCTCCTTGTGATGGTGTAGGCCTGATGGCGACTTTCGAGTGTTACCTTAATGATATATCATGCTGAAGGCAACAACGGGTTAACCCGTTGTATATTCTTTTCTCCATGGCCAACCTGCAGGTATGACAAACCACTTGTGTATTTTAACTAAAATGTTGGGTATGCAAACTTAGCACAAGGAAAACAAAAGTAAACAAATGAAGTGGGGGAGTTCTGTCATATAGATCTCATCTTTTAGATTTGATATGCAGGTACTAATGTGATTTCCGAAATTACCAGATAATGAGCTATTCAGAACTCCTATTGTGTTTGTTAGTATTATAAATGTTGGTATATGTATATTGAGGTAGTTAGTGAAGCGTAACGATTGATGCAAGTATTATCTAAGTACCACCTTTAGATAGAGTCTTAACATTATTTCCTTACTGTGAATTGACAAACCCCATTTCTTTATGTCTCACTAATTTACATGTTCCCTTTATATATCTTTCAAACATGCTGTACATACATGTGATACTGAATATCTGACAATAAAACAAGTTGATCACTGAAATATCTTTAAACTCAATACTTCAGATTCAGACTAAATGTATCCACACCCGGCAAAGTTTTCGTACTTAATACGATCGTGTTAACTTATAAAAGGTTTGTCTTTAGAAAACATTAACACCTAATATTTACATTTTAAAGGGTTATACTGTGGTAATCTCTTGAATTATTTCCTCGACAACATTTGGGTAAGTTTTCTATTTCTATGCATATTTACAGTCTGTGATCAATTTTAATGGATCTAAGCCGGGGACTGGTGATGTTTAATATAACGAGAAAACAGACAAATTGAATCAGCGTTGCCATTTTTTGGACGTATTAGGCCATAACACAAAAAAGAATAAACATTTGATTTGATCAATACATTTGCCATATGTTCTTCCAAAGGCCATACCTTTATCATTACTTTTCTCTTTTCCCCTTTAACAGTTGGAACTGATACGAAGTGCATGGATGCAAAAATATCAGTAACATTTTTCAGTGCCTCGTTAAGGATAAAGGTTACTAGTAAAAAGTACAAACGATTGGTTTTATTGAATACAACACCCGCTAAACAAACCATCTTCATCTAACCTCGAACTACGAGAGCATGGTTTAGACAATTATCATGCATAGTCAAACATCTTTGGTGATGTTGATGTAATTGTATTAACTATCTTCTTCTTAGTACGTTACCCGACACAATAAATAGATCCTTGGCGTGTTCCACAATAGTTTCCTCGAGCCTAGGACAAATACACTATGTGAGTTAGAATGAAATTAATTAATGTGAACCAGTCCTAGGGTGCTATACTGGTTAGACTTATATGGAATTCTATCTAAAAAAAGCCAGTAACAAGGGAATAGATGGTATTCAATTTCCATTTTAACTATCTCACAGATATGATATGATATGATAGAGCTATCGCATGTAAAAAAGCAATGATGTGAGGATGTGAGAAATCGCACAAGATAGTTCACGGTTAAATTATATAGTGTGCTTAAAACAGATAATGTAATAGTCGTGGGAATGGATACTTATAGAAAAATGTAGGTAATTGCATCATTTGTTGAAATATAAGGAAATATTATATCATCATTGCATTATTCTTCTTTAATTTTGATGATTATGTCTTCGGTTGATTTGCACAGAGGCGTGAAGGAGAGATTATTTATAGTAATATGAGATCTTCTCTTTTTATAGCTGGTGTGTGTACTAGCGTGTGAGGGCTTCAAGGCCTGCATACGGTATGTGTGCTTTGAAGTCCTCGAGTGTTGTGCATTGTACTACTGCTACGGGAAGGAGATTCCATTGTGTTATTGTGTGTGGGAAGAATGAATATTTGTAGGTGTTCTTTGTAGCAAATATGTGTGTGTATGCGTAAGGGTGTACATGTTTGGTTCGAGGTTCTACGGAGGTGAGTGTAGATGTTGGGTTTATTGCGACGAAATGGGGTACTATTTTGTAGAAATGGATAAGTCTTGAAAAAAAACTGCCATTGAAGTTGGTGAATCATGTCTGTAGCTGAGCTGGTGTTGTGATATGTGTTGTATACGTAGCGTTCTGCTCTTCGTTGTGTTTTTTTATATGTGTGGAATTTGGTTTGTGTTGTGTTGGTCCCATATAGAACAGCAGTATTTAAGCTTAGGGCTTACTAGTGCTTTGTATGCGTGTTCTACTATATGTGGTGAGTTCATTTTTAAGCTGCGTTTAAGAAAACATAGGGACCTATTGACATTGGCAATAGGTTGTTTATGTGTTTATCCCATCGTAAGTTAAGCCTAGGTATTTGCTGGATTATACTTGTTATAATGTCTGGTTGTGGAGTTTGCAGTCGTAGTGTATCCTGTTGCGTTTCAGTGTAATGTTGAGTATGTTGCATTTACCAGGGTGAAATTTCTTATCTAGTCCATATCCCATTGTCCTGTTGCGTCAAGGTCATGTTGTAGTTTTAGTGTGTCTCCTTTGTTGTTTATCGTCTGATATATGATGCTATAGTTTGTAAACAGTCTCAGTGTGCTGTATTGCATGTTTTCGTGGAAGTCATTAATGTAGATGAGGCCAAAACAGGTTCCTTGAAGGACCCCATAAGTTACTGGTATTTTATCTAACAGTTTGCCCTCAAGTACTACTTTGAGTGCGCAGTGAGAAGAAGTCTAATCCATGCTTGTGTATTCCCTGTTATCCCGTTCTATTTTAGTTTGGATATATTTGTTTGTGTGTTACTTTGTCAAAGTCTATTATGTTGACGTCTTTCTGTTTGTTGATGTTGTTTGATGTAAGATCGTGTATGAATGTGGTGAGCTGTGTTTCGCAGGATTTGGGGGATCAAAAGTCGTGTTGGAGGTCATATAATATGTTTTGTGTTCTCCAGATGTGTCATTGTTGTTATGATGTGTTCCATGAGTTTACATGTGATGCAGGTAAGTGATTCTGGTCTGTAATTTGTTGGGTTGTATTTTTCTCCTGTTTTTTTGTACACTGGGTTGACGTTTGCGTGTTTCCAATCCGACGGTAGTGTTCCTGAGTGAGCGAACGGGTGATTTTTTTTGTGAGAAGGGATGCTGTGATGTTACTTAAGGATGAACACCTCTGAGAAGTCAAAACATTCCTGTAACAACTTTTTTTCTTATATTGATTTTTGGAAAAAGGAGATCATGGCATAGAAGAAAATGCAAAAAAAAATATATGTCCGTGTGTTCGTTTTTGCGCTATGATCGGTCAAAGATACCAATATAACACAATAGGTGATTTTAGGTGAATTTTCGGGTTTTGACCATTTGCAGAACAAATTCATACAGTTTCTTCCAAGTGTGTTATCAGATATGTATGAATGTTTGTAGAATTGATAAAAATATTATTTTCTTTTAAACTATGGAAGTAAAATTTCTAAATCTTATTCATTTTACTCAGAAATGCCATTTTAGTTACCCCTACCCCTTAATTTTTAATGAAAAAATACACATTTTTTCACCATTTTTTGCAGATTTAACGCTTGATATAAAAAAAATCCTGTATTAAACCTTTTTTAGTATTCAATGAATCAAAAGAAAATGTGTTTCTCTTTCTAAAACAGCCACAAAAATGGGGGGGTCGGTGTGCTTCTCTTTATGTCCCATTATTATTTGTGTTATTTTTCCACCTTTTTCGGGGTTCAAAAATCAAAAGTGCTTCAGTTACCCTAATATGTAAAAACAATTACCAATAATATATAACTTTCCACTTTTTTGCATATTATTTTAATCAATAGACATATTGAACATTATAAAGTTGTACAGCAAAATTGAACCTGCTACTTTTAACAATGGTGACACAATGACAATTTAAGTGATCAATCTAGTGTCAAAAAAGGTGAAATTTTGCTTTTTGTGAAGCGCAAGAAATTCACATAAATACACTTTTTCAAAATGGCCGCCAAATTGGTCATTTTTTTTAATTCTTGTAAAAAAAATTCTACACACAACAGACATCTAGTTTTTTGACATGTTTTTCAGATGTGTGTTTGCTATTAAACCTATCATAATTTGTTCAATATTACAAAAAAACCGTTACACCAAATCAAAACGAGACTTGAACGTGACTGAAACCTCAGAAGAGTACATCCTTAATTCTTGAACTATTCTGCCGTGTATTTTCAGGTCGTGTTGATTTGTGTTGGTTGATGTTGTTGAGTAGTGCACAGTGCACTGATGCCTCATTGTGTAATGTGTATTTTTGTCATGAATGGGTGTGGAGAAGGTCCTTTGTCTAATATGGGGCAGACCTGTTCTGTGGTTAAGGCATATGTGATACATGTTCAGTGAACAGTGTAGACTATGTCGTGGTCGGATTTGTCTATGGGTGGTGTGGTTTCAGTCTTGTAAATGATTGATCGTGTGTTTGTAAGTGTCAGTTAGAGTATGTGGTCTCCTCTGGTGGGTTTTGTCGTTATTTGTGTGAGTGAGTTGTTATTTAGATGTCCAGAAGGTGTTGGTGAAGTATTTACCTGGCATGGTTGTTTTGTTTTGCCAGACTTAACGACCAATCAACACAGGAAAGGTCATTATGGCCAACAGATGGTCGACAAAACAAATACAAAATATATATATCAAATCGACTTAAAGGTTAAAGACAAACATCAACTTGAATATTGAAAGCGGCTATAATCAATCATATTTTATTAAAAAGACCCAACAGCTTTCATTCTTAAAATGTAGAGACAGTTATTTTTTCGGAAAAAAATTAAAGACATGTAACGTTTTCATAGACATTTTCGCGAGTTAACTGAATGTCGACAAAATCTGATATCAGTGTTTTACTGTAAATGGTTCCTGACAAGCTATGCATTGAGGCTGGTCTTCACGTTCAATAAATAACATTGGTAATGTATAAATGGTCAATCCGGGGTCGGACAAGGACTTCTTGTCTCGGCGCCTCTCTCTGTAGCTAGAATGCCATTCACTGATTTCAGGTTAAATAGAATGTAATTTGTTATCTATGCATTGAATCCAGATATTTTGCCATCGAGATATTTTTTTAACGTGGTGCAAATCAGTATTAAAGAAAATATGTTGATTCATGTACAAATTGGTGATGATGAGGAACAAATAAATTCTTGGTGTCTTCTTACAAGGTGACTTGAATAAATCAACATACATTTTTGCCCCCAATTGCATCATTTGGGAATAACGTTTTTACCCTCTCGCTTACTATGGCCTTGCGTTAGGCTAAAGTGTTGAACGTTCGCTACGGTTGGGTAGGCATGGGGTTTTGTCCCAAGACGTGACATACCAAAATCTTCAAAATGGTATTTTTTTTTACCTGCTCAACGTTCAGTATTTTGAGGGCAATCACTCATTGTCAATATAATATGACTGGGCGGAATACTGTGTTGGGTGCCCTCGGCTAGCTGCGGGAACCGTAGCTTCTAGGCCCGATCGTTTTATTTTGTTTTATTGTTATCGGACCATGAAGCTACGGTTCCCATAGCTAGCCCTCGGATGGTATATCTGAGAAGCAGCAGTATATAGTTGAAATCAGATCCGCGTTACCGGAAGGAGGCAAATACTTAAAAATACCCTGCCTTCAACACACATGCACGCATATACTTCACACATGGAGGCACGCCATCAAATGCCCTTAGCTGTTAATAGGAGGTTAAACATAATTATACCAAAACTAAACTGCGGTTAATTTCATCGTATCACAAGTGGAATTACGAAAAAGTCGGTTGTATCTACATGTATAAATGAATGATCATCCTTGTCCACCACTTGTACGTTCCGTACTTTTTGAAATAGAAGGAGAGCAATAATCCTCGAAAATGTCAAGAGAACATTATCGAGACGATTACAATGAGGCTATTTGTTAGAACTAAATAGATTGATTAGAGGTTTAAGCGTCCTCTTATGTTCTTTGGAGTTATTGATTGATTTATAAATTTGTTCTCTTGTTATAGCATGTCTCCTGTAGACACGTGTGTGGCATCGTCATGAACGCAGGATGTAATTGCCAGTATAGGTTTGTTAGGCTTCATTGAACCATCATCTGAATTTAATGACCGATGTTTGCTCAAGGTTTGGAGATGGCTGACTTGTCTCTGATAATACATGTAAGCTGATATCGTGTAATCCAGCATGATTGGGATTTGGTCTGGTTTGTTACGGTATAAGGTGCTTGCAACACGTTTTTAAGGACGGTTGTACTATTAGTGAACTACTCAGGGCTACCTTTAAAGTGAAATCGCGTTGGGAAAATCGCATCTGGTTAGTATTTTGCCCCTGAAATACACCATTCTGCAGTATCCTTTAAATGATGTTAGAAGCTTTAAAAGGGTGGTGAATTAGAAGGCTGAATCTTCTGTGCTCAGTGAAAGAAAATGAACCTGTGTCGATATTACAATTATATGGTATCTTCTCCTTGTGAAATATTAACGTTTGGCATGATGTTATATTTCTGTCTCACAACAACATAACATTCAAGGGAATGGAAATATTCCACAAGATCGATATACCATTCAGGTAATAATTTTAGGGGGTAATAATATCTGATATTAACCATCGACCTCTTTGAGAGGTAGTTAGATTTTGTTAAGCAAATTATTATCATACGGTGGGTCGTTCAAATCCCCTATCGACTGTCGTCCATCCGTCCTTAAACAATTCTTGATAATGTCATGTATACAAAAAGTAATTAATGGATCCTTCTAAAATTTGATTTGAAGATTACACTTGGTCTACTGCTGTTCATTTTTATTTTAGGACTAGTCGAATGCAATATGGCTGCCACGCAGCCATCATTTATTTTAACAGTTCCAGTTTGTTATCACTAATTATTTAACAAGAATTACTTGCCAGATATTTCTATTATTTCATACAGTTGGACATGTATGCAGGTGGGGAGGACAGAGGGTTCTTTTCGTTTCCCGGACAATGATATTCCCTGCTTAAGGTGCAACATTTAGATTAATAACAACAAACGGTTTACCCGTTGTCGGTATATTGAGACCGGGTGGAATGCTGAGCTGGATGCCTTCGGCACATATTTCAGTGAGGTAGCACTAACAAGTCGGCATCAGGTCTGAGCTATCAAAAGGAGGGAAAATATACAAACATAACGCTTCCAGCACATATACACAACATAAATGGAGGCACGTCCGTCATTGACATTTACTTTTGAAACATTTTAGAACGTTACGCCCAGTACAACCAACCAACCAACCGCAAAGTTGCTATCTTCGATTTTAAGTGTTCATGTTAATTATCTTTATTTCCAAAGCACCCCAATATCAATACTGTATATAGTTGTATATTTTTAATTTTGAGAATATCGTCAGGCAGCCATCTTATATTTTGACAGTTCAAGTTTGTCACTGCTATTTCTCAGGAACCTTTTGACAGAACTGTTCAATGTCCACGTTCTCATTTGTCGTTTAGTGTGTGTGTTGCATTGTGAAAGTAATCAGAAAAACAAGATGGCCTTCAGGCAGCAATTTCTTATTTTGAGAGCTCATGATTGTAATTGCTATTTATTAAGAAATAGGTTACAAATCTGTCTGATATTTCATACATAGGTTCCCCACTATCCAAACCTGATCGTTGCCTTAACCGCGTTTGACGTACAATCTGGCGGATATACTCAAATAGAAGCGTATACATTAGGTCACGTTGCCAAAGAACACGTAAACTCAATGATGAAAAGAATGACTGAAACGTCTAACTATAGATAACATTGATTAATACATAATACAAGGACATCTTAAGAGGGAACCCTTATCCATAGTTCAAAAACAACATGCGTTTTTTTTGTAAACTGGGAATATGATTAATGCTTAGCACTCAGTATAAATAGGATATGAAACTTCAGTATGACCTAACAAACGATTGCATGTCTGATATTATGTTAAAAGCTCACAGAATGCCATTATTGTGTTCGACCACATTCTCTCGTTGTCAAGATTGATAGAATGGTAACAATAAAGTACGCTCCATTTGATACTATAACCTCCCTATGTCAAAAAACAATATATTATTCGTTATCTAGTCGCACACTCTTCCAATCGATTAGTACGGTCGGAATGATTCCATCATGTTATGATCGGTGCTGATATATTTCTATTTTGGTAATTTGTTGATCGATATGAGATGTTGTATTTGGTTATTAATACCTATTGACATGGCTAGTTCTCCAAACGGAACTGATAGTAGTATATATTAACAAATAATATATATACAAAACATTCCATCAGATTTGACTTGTAATAGCAGTTTCCATTGGTCAATCTCCATTCGCGGTATTACTTATACAATCTTTTAATTTCCTATGTATGCAAACATTATATGAGCGTGAAACTACACGTTTTTCCAAGGTTCGTCGCGTGATCATGTGTATAAATATCCAGACACGTTTTGGAAATTGGACAAATATATATGTCGAGTTATATTTAAAATCTGTGTGGTATCAATATCAAAAACAACATTTGATTGCTTAAGGTTTTGTATAAACGCTAAGGTCATATTAAGACGTTGCTCACAGATGATGCTACAATTTAAAGTGCAATCTTACTAGCATGTAATATCATAACAATCTAAGTCGGCTCTAGCAAGGAGGCAAATACAACAGTATACTACCTTCTGCGCAAATTCACACACAAGAGTATTGTGACCAGATGGAATGCTATGCCGGGTTCCACCGACATTGTGTTTCATTAAGGTAGCACTCTGAAGTCCGCATCAGATACGCGCTACTACAAGGTGGCAATTACATCAACATACATACCTGCATCCGGCACACATACATGCATGTACGCATACATAACACACATGGAAGCATGTACTTAAATGGCCTTAGCTATTGATAGGACGTAAAACCCTAACAACCAACCAACACAAACAAGATCGTATATTACACATACGGAGGTACGCCCTAAAATGAACTTGTCTGTTAATAGAATGCTAAACCCGATACAACTAAATCTAACCTAAATACTCCACCAAGTCGCATTATACAGCAAACATGTTTACATCGACCTGTGACGTGAAATTACGTTAACAGTATACATCTAATGAGTTTGAAGGTAGTTTAATGTGCTATTAAAACCGAAAATACGATTATCAGATCATAAATATAGTTATTTGTAGAATATCTCATTAATTTGAGCTGCATTTCAGACGAAATGCTTGTTCTAACTACCAGTGTCGTACAAATGTAACATTGCGAACAGGGGATTATCCGAGTCGTAACACGTACAGTGCAAATTCCGTGAAAGCAGCATCCCGCTGTTTGTCTTAAGAGGACACTTAAAGGTCGGTTGTACAAGTTTAACGTCCTAGCAACAGCTATGGTTTGGTTTGGTTAAGTTTTGTTTAACGTCCTATCAACAGATTTTGTCATTTAAGGACGGCCTCCTCTGTGTGCAAGATGCATGCGTGTAGTGAATGCATGTGTGTTTTTTGGAGGCTGCGATAAGTTCGTGTTTGTCTCCTTGTGATAGCGATGAACTGATGCCGACTTTATAGTGCCACTTCACTAAAACATACTGCCTAAGGCACCAAGCAAGACACCCTACCCGGTCACATTATACTGACAACAGGCAAACCAGTCGTCCCACTCCTAAATTGCTGAGCGTTAAGCAGGAGTAGAAACTACCATTTTTACAGACTCTGGTATTTCTCGGCATTGATAGGAATAAGAAAGTTGTTTAGAAAGAAGAGAAAAGATAAAATCCCAAATTTAGTCGCCGCTAACGAACATTCAGTGGGGGCAGCAGGTACAATTCTTACACCCTATCTGCAGGGACAACAGCAAAATTCATTTGATGACGTGCCTCTATTTGCGTTTTGTACACTATGTGTATATGTGTCCCTGTAGAATCGGGAGAGGAGTTTTCCAATGCGTTCATACTTAAAAGACATTAAAGAAACAAATCTAGATTTGCTCTCTTTATTGCAGCACTTGGGAACATCTTAAATCAAATGAAACGTACTGGTAGCTTTACACACAACAGCTTTAATGACTGGTGCATGCCTAGTGCAGCAGTGCTGTTATTCTTCTTGCTCAGATTATTTGTTTTAAATCGTGGAATTTCTAAAATGTCTTCTTTCATTGGAACTGCTTAATACGGATTAAAATGTATTGTTTTTATTAGAATGTTGCTGAAAATATTCCTGAATGTTTGGGTTTTAGAAAACTGGAACTTTAGTGAACCAATGTTGGTGCATGAAAGCGACCAGAATAAATCTACTGCATCCATTGCGACATACGGAATCTNTCTCTCTCTCTCTCTCTCTCTCTCTCTCTCTCTCTCTCTCTCTAACCACCTCCTTTTCAAATTGCCTTTCTTTGCAATATTTCGCCTTTGGCTTTGACGTTGCTTGGTTTGTTTATTTGGGGATTGAATAAGTATGGTTTTCTAAGGTTTACTGTCCTATTAACAAGCAAAGGCAATTTTACTTCGTTTTTTTATTCAAATTTTTGTTGTCAGATTCAAAACATATATAATATATATAAAATATGTAATATCAGTAAGAATAATGATTTTACTTAAAGTCCTCGAAACTACATCATCATATTAGACTACTGCCAAGGGAGAAACCGTAAAAAAGAAAGAGAGTTCCTCTGGTATTTAAGGGTAAAGCTGCCTATAAACAGCTAATGTCATTTCAAGACATTCTTCCATGTGAGCGATGAAGTCAACGCTTACAGGATACAACAGATATATATTGTTCCCAAATTTGGTTTCCCTTGTTATTAATTGACGACTACACTGTAAAACAAAGAACCTTACAAACACAATACATAAAACTCAAACTAAATAGTTCAAATGTTTAAATGATAAAAAAAAAAACCACGTCAACAGCAAACGAGCTAATTGTGAAAGGTACAAAAGTGAAAGGAACAATAATTCATCCTTTGAATTTACATTACATTATTTCCAAGTTTTCAGTGACAAAAGAACTTGAATAAATGAGAAGCCAACAAATTACTGTATTATTAATAAACATGGAATCGACTAATATTGTTCTAGATTTAAAGTTTTCACCAGCCCTTTTACGGATGGGTCATTCACAGATTACCAATTTGTTTCTACAGAAGTGTAAAACCCATCCTAAATGCACATCATGACAAACAAAACATTTCATATTGTAGTATTACACTTTGGGATAAGCGCATTATGAAAGTTTCACTCATTTGTTTGAAACCGGTCGAATCCATCGTAAAATGTTGATCTAACACATAGCTGATTGCACTTTTACGACTTTGGTCATATAATTCGTTTGGTTAAGTTTTGTTCAACGTCCTATTAACAGCCAATGTAACTTAAGGACGTGCCTCTATGTGTTGGGAAATCGAGCATGTGTTTATGTGTGCTAGAGACAGGGTATGTTGGTGTATTTGCCTCCCTGTGATAGCGCGGTTCTGATGACGACTTTATAGTGCTTTCCTAAACCACCATGCTGAAGGCACCCAGCACAGCATTCTGCCCGGTCATATTATACTGACAACGGGTGAACCAGTTGTAATAGATACAGTTGGCCAAACATGAACAACAATATCATACAACCTTTAATACCTTCTAGGGTGCATAGGTGATGCTAGAGGACAAAAAAAACAACAGTAGAAAGTAGGCATCAGATCTTCGCTTTCACAAAAAGGCAAGTACACCAACAGACCCTGCCTCAATCCCACATACAAACTTGCACGCATACACATCACACACGACAGTACGTCCCTAAAGGTGAACAACCACTCAATGCTAAAACACGTCATATTTAGTGTCAAAATATTAATAAAACATATTATAATTAGTTGTCATTCTATTTTTTCAAAGAAAAGTCCGTTTTTGTGCATTATTTATTTGAAAACGGCCCGTTTAATCGTACACCTTGGGAAGCACAAAATATGTACGCAGTTACTTCCCTTTGGCTGTGACGTCATTTGTGACGACCGGAAAGCGCGCCAGCTGTCAGTTCGGAGGCAGTCGTCCGGAAAACGTAAACAAACACGGTACACTGTGCTGCGCTGAACTGTTACAGTGATTCCAATAATGGAAAGAAAATCAGTATGTTCCTGTTCCCAAAGGACAAAAAGCTGCTGAAAACATGGACAATTAAGGTAAAAAGAGAGGGATTTTCTCCAACCTTACACACGAGACTCTGTCAAAACCAAATGTTATACAAGAGTGCTAATATATTTATTATACAGGATAAGTTTTATACTGGTTGTGTGATCTGAGTATGTGAGGGTAAATGTGGTCTGCAAGGTGTGTGATCTGAGTATGTGATGCTAAATGTGGTCTACAAGGTGTGTGATCTGAGTATGTGAGGGTAAATGTGGTCTACAAGGTGTGTGATCTGAGTATGTGAGGGTAAATGTGGTCGACAAGGTGTATGATCTGAGTTTGTAAGGGTAAATGTGGTCTACAAGGTGTATGATCTGATTATGAGAGTGTAAATGTGGTCTACAAGGTGTGTGATCTGATTATGTGAGTGTAAATGTGGTATACAAGGTGTGTGATCTGAGTATGTGAATGTAAATGTGGTCTACAAGGTGTGTGATTTGAGTATGTGAGGGTAAATGTGGTCGACAAGGTGTATGATCTGAGTATGTAAGGGTAAATGTGGTCGACAAGGTGTTTGATCTGAGTATGTGAGTGTAAATGTGGTCTACAAGGTGTGTGATCTGAGTATGTGAGTGTAAATGTGGTATACAAGGTGTGTGATCTGAGTATACGAGGGTAAATGTGGTCTATAAGGTGTATGATCTGAGTATATGAGGGTAAACGTGGTCTACAAGGTGTGTGATCTGAGTATGTGAGGATATATTTTGTCTACACTAAGTTTGTGTGATTTGAATGTGTTATTAAAAAAAATATGCAATGAATTGTTGAAATTTTGCATAATTTAATTATTGTAACTACAAAGAGCTTCTCAATTTGAGTTTGCCCTGAATAAAGTCCAAAGAATTCCAAAACTTATGTTTGTCTGGGTTTTTTTTATAAAGAATAGAACCAAATATATCGGGGAAATTTATTTTTGTACATAATGCTGGCCTCCACAAACAAACATTTTAAGTAAAACATTCATGGCATGCAACTTCCTACACTTTTCATATAAACAATTGACTCAATATAAAACTATCTCTAACGAGTCCGTTTACTTATATACAATAGGCCTTCCATCACAGGGATATCAGATATTTAACATGCTCCAGACTAACAGAGCTGAAGATGCATGTTTTATATTCAAAGTCGGCTTAAAAGTATATATAAAACCTATTTACAATTAAAGAAGTTATATTTTACGATAAATTGGTACCAAGGATTGAAAATTCGAGCTAAAACGAACCATTCTGGTGTAAGATATGCATTGACGCAAGCCATACTGCCGGTTTTCTGACCCTGTTCGTTGTCCAACATCCAACTCAGACGATTCAGATTCACTTATA
This sequence comes from Mizuhopecten yessoensis, assembly GCF_002113885.1. Lineage (NCBI taxonomy): Eukaryota > Metazoa > Mollusca > Bivalvia > Pectinida > Pectinidae > Mizuhopecten > Mizuhopecten yessoensis. Next base: position 993,695 of record NW_018408726.1, read on the forward strand.
ACCTCTAAATCGGTACNGCGCTCACAGCTAGCATTCAACAATTCTAGCACTGCCCAACCACGTACTCATTTACAGCTGAGTAGACTGAAACAAGCAGATTAAAGTTTCTTGCTCAACGATACAACACAGTGTCTCGACATTTTAATCTACATTTTCGTGAAAATCGATTTTATTTGTTTTGTCTGGTCCTTAATTGCTTCAATCGTCGAACAACCATAAAACAAAAGAAACCATGTTTTTTAAGCATATTATTTACATCTGATATAATAAGAGAGATTGCCTTTATCTATATAATGTATACATAGAGGCACGGAAGTCTGGTGGTAGGACGCCGGGCTCGTGACCGCGCCGTTGCGGGTTCGAGTCACGGCACGGCACGGCCCGGCACGGCACGGCACGGCACGGCACGGCACGGCACTGTGTTGTACATGTATGTTTTGAGCAAGATATTTTACTCCGCTTGTTCCAGTCTACTCATTTAATAATGAGTACATGTACGTAGTTGGACAGTGCTAACATTCTTGAGTTGAGAAAGATGTAGGCCATATAACCACGGATAATAATTTGTGAACCACTTTCAGACGACAAACGAACTAGGTTGTGATAAAATGGTATATAAGAACCTCGAAATATTGTTAGTATTGTATGTACTGAAGTAGGTACATTATGTACGTTGGTAGTTTTGCCTTTTTGGATAGCGTGGATCTGATGCCGGAATGGAGTGCTACCTCACTGAAATATATTACCAAGGCACATAGCCAGGCGATCTACCTGACATGATACTTACAGCAGGAATACCATTTCTTTGAATTTTCTCTTTCTTTAATTGTTAAGGGTCCAGCGCCCTCGAAACAGCCAAGGTCATGAGAAGACAGTTAAATTGGAAGGCAACACCGAAAATCAAAGAATAGGAAAGTGTAAAAAAGAAAAGATACATGTATAGGTCAAATTTACTGCAATAGAGGATGCAGATCAACTCTTTTTCAAAATCCTGTGTATGTGAAGACATCATATAAAACCCCAATGTCATAAAGTGTATTGTTCCTTGCGCTGTCTTCATATACCATCAGATGGGGAGAGGACGTCACATCTTTTGCAAAAAGAACTGTAATTTGTGTTTTTGTTGTTACGTGTATCGAGCCGAGAGAATGTCGGGTTGCATATACCTTCTGAAAGAATACTATTAAATTGTGAAATAAACTGCAAGTTCGCCCTCGGAAAACTGAAATATGATCGCTTCAGGTAAACACAAATCCATATTTACCCACCAACGGGCCCATAAATGTATTAGTATCGGATATAAAAGATAGGACCAAAGGCTATTATTTTCACTATTTGTCTATCAAAATAAGTTCGTCATACTGTTTTGGACAGACAAATAATTTAGTATATTGACTATCAGGAACTATGCATGTACATTGCTCTAGGGAGTATATCGGATAACCTTCCTTTATTATCAAATCATTGTATGTTATACCATATACATTGCATACATTTCAGACCAAATCATTGTTTTATTAGTGATACATGATGTATATGTACAAGTTCGTGTCGGAACGCTGTAAGAGCTTGAATAGAAAAAAATGTCATATATTGACAAACCATAGGAAGGAGGCAATGATAACAACACATCGCCGCAAGCTCTCACATAGATTATATGTTCATGATGTAGGTGGGCACGTCCTTAAATGACCCATCAAAGCTTTAGAATAGAGAATATTTTATGGGTTTTTTTCTACTGTTTGAATCGTAGTAGGCGACTAAAAAAATATTTAATTTATTGTTTTAAGGACCAACGATATTTTAAATCGTTAAGGGCAAAACAAAAGCTGTAAATATGAATGTTCACAGAAAGAAATATGTAAAAACTAAATGAAATATGTTTAAAAAAATAAACATCAATAACTAACTAATTGGTCGTTAAACATATCATATCTTGTGATGAAAGATCAGTCGATTGCAAACCCGTAAAGTTTAGGCGTGTGTGATTTAGGTATTGCCTCTACATAGTTGTGACAGAATCACTCCCATAGCAGACTGCTTTATTTAGTGCACATGCACTTATTGCAAGTTAATGTTATGTCATTTATGTTGCCAATTAGTTTAGATTTGCTATGGAAGGTTTCAATTAGAGAGGGACAGTTTTATGTCTCCCGGTATTAGATGGAAACACCCAGGACAATTGCAAAAATGCTTTTCGTGCCTATCCAAAGTAACCAATATAAACCTGTCGCTAACATAGGAAAATTTGGGTTATTTACGACTGCCCTGCATCGGAGATTCGGGTACACTTTATAATTTAATGACCGTCAGTCTGTCTGTCCACACTTCCTTTTCCGGAGTTCATTTCAGAATTCAAGGAATAGGGGATAACTTACAGTGACTTCCGTAATATAAAGTGTTTTAAGTAAAACCGAATATAAATGAATTCCACGAGCGCGCTCTCGTCAGTAATACCAAATATATTTCAGTTATGTGGCAAATAGTTTGATATATTTCACGAGTGCGCATTTATAACAGAAATCTTCTTTTTTTAATCTGGATTCTTTTTACCACTATAACGCTAGACAAACCTACGCGACAAAGTAAAGTCCTATGTGGGAACCAAAATTTATAAAATGTGAAAACCCATCGTTAACTTCCTTTAACTATTTATTTTCATAAGCTGGTTCTTTAGTTTATATTGTTGGTAAACTACTGTCAAAGTTTATTATTTAATAAAAGTCTCATTATATCAAGTCTGATCAAAAAGCGTTGTTGATAGGCGCCAAAATCTGAAATGCTGGTTATGTCAGCACTTATCCTGACGATCAACAGCACTTACAATGTGTGTAATTAATAGTTAATCAACGTCACTGATTCTTTTATACTCTCTGCCAATCACTTTGCCTTGTCTGACTTAGAATTGCTGACCTGCATAGTCTGATGGCCTTCGTGTAAATAAAAGTTAACTGTTGAAATAAACGTTGTGTTTCCCCCAGAGTGTAGTTCCCCCGTATTTGGTAACAGAAAGCCTTTCCGTGCAGTATTTCCCGAGGACTGCGTTTTGGTCAACTAACAAGACAGTGAACATCTCGGCCACTTGACTAATGTCAGGCTTTTTTTTTATTTTTCATTGTAGTTTGGTAATCAGTGATATACTTGTTCAAATAAATATCATGTATCACTTTAGAGAAACCTCTTGCTGTTAACAGTCATTTAACCCCAATAAACGTAACACAAACCGTATTACGTGTACCAGGATATAAACACTTTTTTCATTTTGTCTGTCGAAGACAAGATAAAACATATATGACATTATACATAAGCATATGATTGTTCATATACAGTACACAGACAAGTTTTAACCAGTTCTGTTAACTTTCATCATCATCAATTTCTTTACACTCACACGTTTACTCTTAAAAACGAAGTCGTAGTCGTTATCACCATCATCATTGATCATTATCATCTGACATCATTATCATCTGACATCATCATCATCATCATCATCATCATCATCACCATTGATCAATATCATATGACATCACTATCATCTGACATCATCATCATCATCATCACCATTGATCATTATCATATGACATCACTATCATATGACATCATCATCACCATCCGCATTTTCACTATCATAATCATCAATGATATAAACAATTAATCAAACGTGATTTCTTTCTATATTCTTTTCGTTTATTTGATGAAATTTCCTTCAAAATATTTTTTTGACGTTTTACTCACCTCTTCCGTGTCGATTGGTCGTGAAAAATATGATAATAATAATTCTACAATGTATTGCTTAGTTTCCTTTAAAAGGTCGTTGAGAATAAATTTTCATGAATGAATACAATTTTCATTTCAGACTTATTGTGTTGTCATGAACGTTTCGAAATGTACTACTTTGCACACGCAATTTTCAAGGTCATTATCTCTTTGCATAACCACAACACAAATCTAGTATTTTATGGGGGAAAAAAAGACAAAAGATTTTATGTTCTGACACCCTAATTTATTTTTCCTTTTGATATTGATTCGAAGCATTCGAAATAAAAAGAAAATCAAGATTTCGTTGAAATGTTAATTAAATATCGTGCGTGTGATGTGTGCATTCAATTTGGCGAATCAACACTAATCCAAATTATAATGGTAAAAACACTGTATTGATGTTCCTTTGGCATTTAGATACATACTTAGAACTACGCCAGGAGCGTCTAACACATAATTGACCGAATATCCTGAATTATATATCACAAAATGTCTTAACGCAAACAATCTAGTTAACATTTACTTTTTAGCATATCACGTATACTCACAAGCGATCTTGTAACGTCATTGTCTTCGTGATACCCAAACAAATGCTCCCATGTGTTCCGACTGTGGCCTATACAGGTCAGTTCACGATCTAGCTAATAAATCATTCAGGTATGGTATTTAACGCCACCACTGTCTGCAAGAACCCGTAGTGTCGAATATTTCCTTAAGCATAAATACAATAGTATTGAGTAGTACATTCGTAAATCCAGGACATAAGCGTCGATAATAGAATGTAGATTTTACTCTTCCTCAACTTTCTAATTAACAATTCCCCGTTCTTTTAACTTTTTAATGGCTGTGTATAACATGTTTTCAGTTCCTTTATTGACGATTTAGTGCAAAAGTGACCTTCTTATGCTGAGGAACCGTTAAGCTTTAATAACAGCACTTAAATTCTATTAACGATTCTGCCTTAATACATTATCCATGATAACATTTTTACGTTTTTATTTCAGCTTATGTTCACCTTTTATCCTTGTCATTTACTTACAACATGTTCATTCATTTCGTTTTTCTGCGTATAAAATGATTTAAAATGACCTGGAATGATTTGAATGGTAACAATATAAATTACTGGACACGCCACAACCTAAAGACTTTTCCTATTTTAGAATATTGATTTTTAAAACGACATTCATGATTAGTGATCGCCAGTTACACCAGTGCAAAATGTAGATACGAGAAACACATGATAGCCGCAAACGCAACTCAACTGTGCGTGTGTGGCGGAAAGCGATGCTGACCAGGGACACGAGAACAAGAACACATAACTACCTCTGTGATTTATATTCACTTCTTTCAGCGACACTTACAGAATTAGGAATGTTATCTTCCTTTCTTTGATGTGGGGACATTGGATAAATCAAGAATATATCTGTTGATTCCCACTGCATGTGTATCGTAAAAGACGACTTATGTTGGGCTCTGCAGCATCGGGGGCTTTTTCCGCGTTTTCTATTAGAAAAGACATGGAGGAGACCAAAATTTCAGAACATACAGAAAACAAGAGGCCCAATGTGCCTCAATTGTTAACTTGCTATAAATCTCTCAGCCGAAGGCGCCCGAGCGAAGCTCTTTAATGGTAACACATTCATGCGTGAACAGAGTTGCTTCCCCTTGCTACACATTGTACTTGATTTTTTTCTTCCGGAAGTAGACATCCAGTGGCGAATCCGGAAGTTTATCCTTAACTTCTAGCCAACGAAAAGGGAGAAAAATAGGAATTCCGACAATCGTGCACAAAAACGGAAATCTCACTTGCTATAGACGTTTTGACGGTTACCCGTCCGCCATCTTAGATCTGGGTCAAAAGCGTCAGGTCAGAGGTCAAGTGATTAAAAGTTGTGTACGATTACATGGGTAACGCACGGAACTGATGCATTTAAACAATACTTCTTTCTGCTTAGAATGTATGACATCTTGTTTTGAAAATTATATTACTTGCCTACGTTATCAATAGACGTGCTCATTAATATATAAAACAATTTCACTGTTTATTTACGCAGTTGATCTCAATTGAAGTAGGCCTGCCATATCAATTTCCATGCCAGTGTACGTAGGTTCCATCTCTCATTCAGTTCGATCACGGAATTACATTAGATCTTTGGTTCGATATATCGCTGTTTTTATGCGCAAAAAAAAAACCGGTAATATTTTGTGAACAATGAAGAATAATTATTTCTGTTTCTTATGATATCACTTTTTTCACAATGAGCAAACGTACACATAACTTGTCATAACTGTTAAAATATTTAATTATGGGATGTTGGGTGTGAGTCAATTGTGAACTGGGTGCAATCGGTATCTTGCATAAGTCATGTATGTAACTTGAAGCTTTCGTTGCGCAGCTGTCACTTCTTCCTTTTTGTTTTATTAACCCGCACATGTACATGTACTGTTTGTGGTATGTATGTATGATATAACCAATCCATTACACAAGATAACCAATCCATTACACTAGACACCTGTTTTGATTTCAATCAAGAAGATTTGTACTAAAACAAATTCTAAACTTTGACCAATGATAACTGGTTATATAAAAATATAGTTTACTAAACAACACTGTGAAACAGGCTGGCTAGAGTTTCCTATGATCCCACACTCAGACTTTTGACAGATTGGTGTACATGTGTAGTGCAAACATCTGTCTGTCAAAATTACAAAAGTCTGGTACTTAGACCAGAGGAAACTTTGGGACATAAATTCACAGAACTGTAGCTATAGATTTAAGTATGAATACATTTCATTCAAATTCACAATGAAGTTAATGTGATTATCAAACAATATTTTCTTGAACTTTAAATTTAGTAACAGCATAAGTTTCTAATTATGGAAACCTAAAACATTACAGTTGATATTATGGTGCATTGCATTGGCCACAAACTAATTTGTATAAAAACATATTCTGGTGTATAACAGGAAGTCTTTAGAAATATAAAAAAAAAATAAGTGACACCACTTAGAAGCTGCCACTGTTCTATGACAATTGTTAATGGCACCTACCTTGAATGTGAAAGGTAATTTATTTTGTACATGTATCCACTGCTAAAACAAAGTAGGAATATAATTTATAGTCACAATGTATAATTAAACTTCTGGTCTAGGACAGTGCATTTTATAAAGCGATTCCACCTATGCAGTTTACCAATATTTATTCAAAATTTCACACATTAAATGTTATCTTCACCATTATATGTTTCTTGGGTTAGTTATATCACCATTAAAACAAAATAAAATACTGACAAATCGTTGTTTGTTTCTAAATAATCATCTAAAAATATTTTCCTACAGATGTGTTGACTTGTTTTGATTTCAGATTAATTTATTTAACAATGCCATTTTGTTCTTTTCAAAATAATTGCAGTGAAATATTATTTCTGAGAATGACTCGCCATATCTTGTATGAAATGAAATTCAATAAATCCATCAAATGATACTTTTGGCATAATGATTTACATTCCCTATCAAAGATGTAGACCAAGTGTGAACTGCTGCAATCAATTCCCTTTGCTGATTGTCAACTAACGTTCCTGTGAATTAAGCTGCAACAAGTGAATATCTAATTCACACACATAACAAATGGAGGACCATCAAGTTCCTTTCAGAGCAAGTATTGAAATTAAGTTGAATTATCAAAATAAAATTTAAAAAAATGTGAAAATGACAAGACTGTAAATAAGACATTAATCTAGATTAAATTAGTACTACTGGTATTAAAGCAAATAGGGAAATCTCTACTTTGTTTGAATATGTCTCAGGCTAAATTACAAAGATTTGATAAATCTATGCTCTGTAATAGTTTACATTCACGCCAGTCTATCACATTAAGTGGTCAGGTTAAACGCAGGAAACACAAATTAAAGCCAATTAAAGTTATAATTGCACAAGAAGTGCATTAAACTGAAAGCACATTTGTGACACCATGTGTGTATAATGCATATACGTGTATATGTCCTAATGATAACAATGTAGGGAAGACTTTGATTCGCCCAGCTGTGAAGGAGCAGTAGCCTGTAGGGACAGTAAATAAATATATTTTTCCATTATTGTCCTACTATTACGATCTATCACCCATAACTTAAATATTTTATTAACGGTATTAAGATAATTGGATACTGGTTATCTATAGAAAAATACTTATAAGGCTTAGCCTGTTGTCTTATCCCTTTGTTAATACACGGACTGTTTTATTTCTTCTGTAATACTTGTAATTATCTTTGTTTGTATTGTCAATAAAATATTTTGATATAAAATAAATGGTTCAGCACTTTACAAAAAGATATGGTTAACACAGCATATGCTAGTACGAATATCAATACCCGGCCGGCAAAATATATAAAAAGGTCGTCAGAAAGCTACGTTACTATTATAGGAAACAAGTCCCAGCGGAAATCCCTACTAGAAAATGCACGCTTTATTCAGACTAAGGCACAAGATAACTTGAAAGGCATTATCCTCACAAGGGACCTCACAAAACAGCAAAAGGAGGAAAGGAAGCAAAACATGGAGAAGTATAGAAGGGAAGGAGGAAAAAACGAGGAAAACATCCAAGGTGGGCAGACACTTGACAACAGGAAAGAACAGACGCAGGTACTATCAAGGCAGGTAGGGACCACCCAGCTATCTATGGAGCAAACGTACATGGATCTACTTGCTCCCCTAATAGCCCGTCATAGACAGGACGGCAGAACTACAAGGCCACAACGTACTAGCAGTTCTCAGAGCTCAACGTACTACTCGAGTAGCACCCCTGTCAGTACTGGAAGTGTTATGAACCGTCGCAGAAATATAGGCCAGGCTCTACTGTTTGGGGATTGCTCCGCCACAGAGTCTCCTATAAGGAATGTGAACACGGCAGCACGGTGTACTACAGGGGTAGTTGAAAACTCAGAACAGATACGGAACACCCGATCCAACTTAAACCCTCAACCATCAGGGTCACCTCGCCGAATAATGTCTGGAAACATGTCAGTAAGTGACGATTTGGACTCAAACGTCTATCTGGACTGTACTATAATATCAGAGGTAGAGAGGACTCGAATATATCAGGAAAGACCACAGGAACACGGAATCTCAAACATTGCAGAGGACCATACGAATTCCGGGACTCCAACATCACCAGTTCTGGAAAGAGTATAGGAAGTTTGTTTTAATGGTAACTCTGGGAATACTGTAAATATAATACCAGGCAAAGCTATACCAGGAAATCAAATTCGATGTCTGTATTCTAATGTAATTGTTATGACCAACACTAAAAAATCTGAACTAATGGAACATATTAACAACGGAGACTTGGACATGATATGTCTAACAGAATATTTTCCAAAAAGCAACAGTTTACAGTTGGACACTAAATTTTATGATGTGGACAACTTCAACTCGTACTACAGCGAACCAAAAAAGCGTGGTATTGGAATATACTTCTCGAGAAACCTAATCAGTGAAAAATTAGTTATTAATGTGGATTTTGATGAATATGTAGCTGTCTCAATAAACCTACAAAACAGAGACTCGTTACTAATATGCTGCATATACAGAAGCCCTAACAGCCCAGAACAAAATAATGAACGCTTATCTGACCTCCTGAGGAAATTGTATTCTCTACATTATTCCCATGTACTAATCCTGGGAGACTTTAATTTTAAGGAAATAAACTGGGAAGTAGGATCAACAACCACAAGGGAAAACCATCCAGCAACAAAATTTCTTGAAACAACGAGGGATGGCTTCATATACCAACATGTCAAACACCCAACAAGATACTGCGAAGGACAAACCTCAAACAACTTGGACCTTATCTTCACGAACGAGGAGGAAGTGATTGATGACATTATCTACTTACTATCTTTAGGAAAAAGTGACCATTTGACCCTACGTTTCGAGATGTGTCCCCATAACGCCACCACACCATCCCAGGCGGGGAGTAGATCTAAAACGGTACAACTTCCACAAAGGCAATTACATCGAGATGACACATGACATAAACAACTTTGATGCTGAGGATCTGAACAACTGCAATGGAATTTTGGAAGCTTGGGATAAACTTTCTGTCTTCTTGACACAAGAAATAAAGTGTATACCAGTGAGGAAGATATCTCAACCAAGAAACCAGAACAGAACGAATCTCGGCACCGATGCTAAACAAGCGATCAAAAGAAAGAAGCGCCTGTGGAATAAACACCTACATTGTAAAACGGATCTCAATTTTCACAACTACAAAGTGGCTAGAAATTATGCTGTATCAATAATAAGGAACTCTAGATATCAGTTCGAGAAAGATTAAGCCGAAAAAATCAAAACGAATCCGAAACTATTCTGGAAATATGTACGGTCTAAAACTAAAACGGCAACTGTCACCAATAGACTGGTAAACCAAGATGGCCAATTAACAGAAACAGACGAGGAAACCGCAGAAGTCTTCAACAATTTCTTTGCCAGCGTGTTTGTTCATGACTCGAACGCACCACCGATACCATATCTATCGCCAACAGTTCTACCTGAGCACCTAACCGATATCACTATTTCTGAGCCTGTTGTACTAAAGGCAATAAAGGAGACTAATCCAAACAAAACACAGGGACCTGATAACATTCACCCTCAACTTATATCCAGTACAGCCAACTCAATCAAAAAGCCTCTGACGATATTGTACAACAAATCTTTTAATGAAGGAAAGTTACCTAAACAATGGAAATCAGCGATCGTAAGACCAATATTTAAAAAAGGATAAAAAAAGAAGCCGGGAACTATAGACCAATCAGCCTTACTTCAGAACCGTGCAAAATTCTCCAACGGATTATAAGAAACGAAATATTAGACCATATGAATAGGAACCACCTCTTCTCAAAACACCAGCATGGCTTTAGACCGGGACGATCATGTACTACGCAACTCCTAGAAGTCCTTGAAGGCTGGACACAAACCCAAGACCAAGGTAAACATGTCGACGTGATATATTTGGATTTTGCTAAAGCCTTTGACAAGGTCTCACATCGTCTACTGCTATACAAACTATAGTATTACGGAATACAAGGAAAAATACTAACATGGATTCAGGATTTCCTAAGTGACATGAAACAAGAAGTGGTAATAAATGGAAAATTCTCTAAAAGTAAGCCAGTCACTAGCGGGGCACCTCAGGGAAGCGTTTTAGGACCAATTCTATTTTTGATATATGTCAATGTCATGCCAGAAGTCATAAACTGTACCATCAAACTTTTTGCAGACGACACTAAACTATATTCAAAAATGTCCAACAGCGATGACCGTAAACTTCTCCAGGACAACGGAAAAGTGTAAACACATGGAAATTGGAAAATTCAGGGGAGGTAACCACATCTACAATCTTTGTTTTCCAGATAGTACAACAGAAATAGAGAAAGTAGTCAATGAGAAGGATCTTGGCGTCACCATAGACAACAAATTGAGATTTTCAGACCATGTCAACATAACAGTTACAAAGGCTAACAGAATTCTGGGTACTATCTTCCGTACTTTCACATACATGGACGCAGTTATGTTTACTCTATTGTATAAATCACTCGTCAGACCACATTTAGAGTACGGAACACCTATATGGTCCCCAATCTTTATCAAAGACAAAATCTCCATCGAAAATGTTCAAAGAAGGGCTACAAAACGGATAAAAAATCTATCAAATCTACCATATGAGGAAAGGCTGCGAAAACTGGGACTGCCTACACTCGAGTATAGAAGGGAAAGAGCCGACCTAGTCGAAATCTATAAGATCTTAAATAACATCGACCATGTAGACCAAGAACACATGTTTATACCGGCATCAAATATGGGAAGCAGGGGGCATCCAAAAAAGCTGTTCAAAAAACCGTTTCGCCTTGAAGTGAATAAAAATGTCTTCAGCAATAGAACAATAACAATTTGGAACAGTCTACCGGAAGTGATTGCTACAGCAATGAACCTTCACAGCTTCAAAACATTACTGAACAACCACAACATCACCAACAGGTCCAAATTCCGGGCCTCTTTTTACAATTAGTACCTTGTACATCACATGTGTCTAAATTAGTTGAACTTTACATGCCATTCGAGACCAAATCAACAAGTGCGAATTTTTAACGGTACGTGTGTAAATAGACGTAGGTTTGATATAGAGAGAAAACTGTCTTTGTCAAGTATAATGTGTGAGCAACAAGACTGATATACTGCCACAAAACATCAATGTGTAAATAACGGACTTTTATCATTTATGCGCAACCGGTTGGACACTATATATAAGTACAGGAAATAGAATCAAGACATCTCCAAAAGCTAAAAGCTTACAACGATGTTTTTTACAGCGAAAGATACAGCGAAAGATCACGCATCTACTCATATGCTCGTTTTGTCATCCGCAGTAAAACTGGTCGATCTTTGGCTTTATCTGTTGTAGTCGTTCAACAACGCTGCAGGTATCGATAAGTAAGCTTTTGAAAAATGAGAAAAGGAAGCGAGTCTGATCATATAAAATATATATATTGATATATTACGCACTTTTCGTCGTCAAGCCATCCGTAGTTCTGGCCTACCACGCCAAGGGGTCACGCTTGTAAAATTATGATATTGCGAATGATAAGGATTTGTAATGTCGTTTTTTGATGGAATAGTAGGTAGGTTAGTTGTTTGCATCTTTTCCCCATAATGGTTAACATTGTTATAGTCAAAACGTCCTTAACCTGTCAAGATTCAACAGCGCTCAATCGCCACGAGTGAGAGCACCGCCATAATGTTTACAAAAGTTTAACCACTTGGCCTCTGACCCAGGATGGCGACGGGAACAGTCAAAACGTCCATACAAGAATATAAAATATTACTTCTATTATTCCCAAAACATATACAACTTATACACCTACTGAAACTAGAAGATGATCTCTTAATTATTCAAACAATATTTTACACTTTAAATATCAATAATTAATCAAATCGACTAAGATATTGAAGCGCCAGGGTTCCCTGATTCTGGTGCACACACTTCCGGTAAATTGTTTACATTCGCTACGAAAGACAACAGACACGGTGGCTGCTTTTAAACTTGTGACACGTAGGCCTTCCATCCAATTTAAAGTAATGTATGTGATAGTGTGATAGCTTCAGAAATAGACGTTTAGTTCAGTCACTTCTTTCCCGTTTCTTAGGCTTGTAATCGTGCTAAATGTTTGCAAAAACGTTTACGTGTAGGACAAGGGGTGCAGAAAAACCTACACGTGTACATTTGTACATTGTGACCTCAAGTTTCAAAACACAAATAAGTCAATCAGCATTTTTTTTCTATACTTCAATAATATCAACGCGCATTATCTCGAGAATGTGAGGACACATTTGATTAAGCATGATCACAGGGACCTATGGTATGATGCAGTTCTAATGGAGCACTCGGAAGAAAGAAAAACATGCTGTTAAATATGAGCATGTTCAGCAAAGATTTCAAGGTATGTAAATATTAAGAAAAATTGGTATAACTTTCATTATATAATGAGATTAATGACCAAATGATTTAAAAATCAAACCATGAATAGACATTGTGTAAATGGGCAGAACTATTTACATAAAAAAAACACATTGGTTCTCGTGCACCAATAATAATAAAACAGTATGGGATTTAAACCCATGATCTTAATGCATTCTTAATACTGCTTAAGTTGTTTGCTCAACCACTCATATCAGAATAAATACAATATTATTATATAAAAATATATATTTAAATTTACCTACCTACCTCTGTGACTCAGACTATTTTATATATATATTTATGTAAGAGTTTTTTTTCCCTTATTTTATCAAGTATGCAGATGCAATTGAATTATCACATCCCTATGTGTTATAAGTGGAAGAGATGACTTTTCCCCTATAAACTTTCCTGGCAGAGACACCTACATACCCGCACACCTGAAATTCTCATGAGTGTTTCAGTAAGTCGGACTAATACAATTGAGTTATAAATGTTATAATATTATAATCCAATTACGTTCCAGTTAATCATTTTGGTCATTAGCAAATTTGTTCATGGACAATTATTATTCAAATATTGGAATTACTTCAATTTGAAATATTTTATTTGTGAAACTCTGAATTATGTATATGCCTTGCCAAATAGATGGCGTATTTATTTGATGCACTGTGCCATTATTTAAAACAAAATTATTCCCTTAAGGTGTCCCTATTTTCTATTTTTCAAAATGAAAAAAATGTCTCCACTCATTTTACATGTTTTGAGGTGTACAATTTCATTTTCACAAACTTGCCTGCAAGTTGATTTTGAAGCATTCTACTATCCCAACCTATGTTTTCATAGTAAATACATGTACATGTATTAAACATTTTCACTTGCCCAAATAGATATTAAATCTACAAGCCCGAGTGTTGAAGTAGTTGGTATGTACAGTATTACACACACCCGACAGAGAAATTTAATATGTATATAATTTACTTTTGAAATACTGTCATAATACCTAAAATATTAAACAACCAACCTAGTCATTTTTTTATCAATTCCTTTCAAAGCTCATTTGTCCCTGCCTTTTTCCAGTTTATTCCACATGGTTTAATAGGTATACATATTAATTTTGTGTGACCTTATCATTTCATTCTCATCACAATGGTCAAGCTGGTATTATGCAATGATGTTTTCTGTGGTTGATTTATCATGCGTTAAGATGCTTGGTTTTTTGTCAAACAGAAAGTATAGATGCCACTCAGAAACAACAATCAGAAAAATATGGCATTAGTAGCATATGCAACATTCAGTTTATGACATGAAGGACAGATTCTGCCAGAATGTGAATATTTTAGGAATTGCAGACAGAAGTTGAAAAACTGAATTTGGTACTGTATGTACAGCAATAATTTGCTTCAAAGTCGATCACAGCAGTGTTACCTTACTTTCAAGTTCTGCCTGTATTACTCTACCAGGGCAGATACACCCCCAAACACCTACAATTCAACTGCATAATGTGTTTGCAGACACATAGCTGTATATAGACTGGTATGCAGGTGAATCCACTAAATTTGCAAACAGAAGACCTAGCTAGCTTTGCAAATGATCAATACATTGTATCTGTTTTTTAAAACATGTATATATATTCCTCATAAATACAATATTTAGTTGCTGGTAATATGTGTCTCTGCTTTAAAAATTTGTTAATACCCTTTTTGAGTGTGTGCCTTGCGCGGGGGGTGGGGGGTGGGGGGGTTGATAGGTTGAACTCCATCGTTTCGGATTTTTCAATAATGTTTACGTCCAATGAATGTGTAAAGAATGCCTACTTCTAGGTGTAATTAAGCTCATATTGGTGATCTATCTAAACAAAGGAATGATAACATACTGTGTCTGAAATCTACTTCTTAGGCTAAAAGTGCATTTCAGTGACTATTCTATTCAGTCCATTGTACTGGCCTAAGGACTGTCTTTCTGCGGCTGTACAAGTTTTATATGTTTTTCGTCATGTCAAAGTGTTTACTGGATGTAGAAAGTGAGGCTTATATGTGTAGTGTTGGGCGATGAGTATTAAAGTTTTCCTTGTCTAATAAAATGATGGGAAAATGAACAAAACATAACTTGCTATTTATCAGGTACAATTTTTTTTTTAAATATTGAAAATGGAAATAACATTCTGTGCCTCAACTAAAATGCCTGTTTAATTTTCTGAAATTGAGAAAAATAATCACTAAATTTAAACAGCAAGATTTTTGAAGTTTTTCCGTAAATGAAAAATTGTAGTGTTGGAACAAATGACCTCATCGACCTTAAATATTTACATGGGAAAAGTCTGAGGCTAAGTATACCACCATTTCCAACTGAAATAGAATAGTCAAATACTTATTACACGGGTAATTAATGTACTTGGTGGTCGCCTGGTGAAATCGATAGCGCACTTGCCTTTCACTAATGCGGCTGTGGTTCGATTCCCCGATCGGAAAAGGTATGGGGTCACCTGCCCGACCACGTAGGTTTTCTCTGATACTGGTTTCCTGCCACGGTAAGGCACCCTGCTCGCTAATATCCAGGCCAACAAATGTGACTAATATAAGCTGAAATAATATGTTTCATTATTGAAGTAAAATAAATAAAGTTTATTTCTAATTCCTGTACGAGTTTTATCAAAGTGTCTCAAGAATATATACACTTAAGAGAAATAAAAATGATGATTATTCAAACAGGATTTTTTGATTTTCTATATTTTTTTCTATTTTTGCATTCTAAGAAATAATCTCTTCAATTCATTAATAACTCTTTGAACTGGGCATGACTGACATTCAAAGTGGCGACGTCAAAAGCATTGACCACGCTTTCGACGTCATAACTAGCAGAACTGAATTTCACGTACGGTCATTCTAAAACTAGCACCACTTAATTTCATTGACGGTCATTCCAAAATTCCAAACAAATGTAAGTCTATAAAGTTTAAAAGTACAAAAGTGTCATTTGACCCATGGTCATATGGAACAATTATTTCAAGTTAAATGCTCTTGACCTTCTCTATAAATTGTAAAAATAACATTTTTGTTTTTTGTTTATGACTTAAGGACCCTAATTTATATTTCAGCCGGCGTGATACATGTACTAATGTGCATGAATCTTCGTTCAGATATTATCATACTATGACGTCACAGACACGTCATACTCCATCATCCTTCATCGGTTATTTCCGGAAGGATGAAAAATAACCGGAAATGTTGGAATTGATATCCGTTGCATTATCTTTTTATCGGTGCTTCAGAACTTTTTTTTATTTCTATTTTGCCACAGGCGCAAAAAGTAAAAATGCGGAAATTTCCTGAAGATCACTTTTGTCATCAGCCAGGTTCTGTTTATATTTCGCCTGGAGATATCTTATAAAATTTGTTCATCGTCTAAAATTTCATCAGCTTTTTAAAACCAGTTGTTGAGAATATGAACGAATTAACTATACTATTTGCAGTCTTTTTGTAGTCTTTACATAATGTTTTTTATGCATCACTACTCATAAAAGAAACAATTGATAATGCATTTATGTTGAAATCAACAATGATTTTCCTGACCACCAACACAAGTTTAACGCCATTTTTTAGCAACGTATTACTGTTTTACACCGCGTGACGATTTAAAAATAGTTACAGGCAGAAACTGTTTGTTTTTATTTGGCATCCCCGTTGACTGTAACAATATTTTAAATTTAGGATTCAGGATAGAACAGAAATTGAGACTATATATCGATATAACGACATCCGATCTTCCGACAGGAAAAGTTAAAAAAAAACCACGAAATGCTGCCAATCTTCACAGAACGGACTTAAATAAAAATTGGACAAACTTGCCCCGGTCTCCCCTAATGGTTATGTAGGTCTTAAATTATCATTAGAGCTGGTGTTTTATTGTCATTCCTCGACTTGCCGGCTTTAAATAAAGCTTATCTTATCTCATTCTGAAATCAGTATTTTCTCATTCTGATCGAATGAACAAATATCAACAAAAGCAGCGCTCTTTTAAGGCCTTGCTTTTTCATATCAAAGTTACATATTAAAAACCTTACCGTAGTTTTTCAAAAGTACCCGTTACGTGGTTATAATGTATTTGACCTCAGTAGCTTTGAAAGACTAACAAGCTGAATAAACTTGGTTGCCCTTTATCCCAGTAAGTTTCTGACCAAATATCATCAGCTTTTTTCTTTGGTAAATGAAAAGATTTTTTAAGGATATAACGACATTTGCCCTCTGTGACTTTGAAAGTGGGTCACACTCACACTCATTTATAATCGTTTCAACAAACTGCATTGCCCTTCTTCTCTGCAGTGGCTACTTGTCAAATATCATTACCTTATTTGTTTCTGTCCTTAAAATGAAGTTTGATTTTTAGCTCACTGTCAACTTTTCCATGTAAATGACTTCTTCTCAATAACCAACAAGTCAAATGTCATGATATTTGGCTGGTTGGTTGCTGGGATGAAGCCCAACACGGTTTGCCCATATTCAAGGTCACAGGGATCAAATTTGTTAAAACCTTCAAACGACATCTGCTGATTAACCAAAAAGCCCAGAAGCGCGATATTTGGCTGATACGTTCCTAAGATGAAGCATAACAAAGTTTGCGAAAAGAAATGACTTTGACTCATATTCAAGGGCACGGGGGTCATACAGTGAATATGTTGAACACTTTTAACAACTTCTTCTTAATATCCAAGAGACCCAGGCTGATACTATTTGGATAGTAGCATGCTGAGATGAAGAGCTACCACTTTTGTTCAAATGAATGATCTTTGCCTATTGTCAAAGTCACAGGGGGTCAACTATGTTTAAAATATTAAACGACTTCCTCTGAATAACCAAGAGGCCCAGGCTGAAGATATTTGGTCAGTAGCATGCTGGGCTACAGAGTTGGTTCAAATGAATGACCTTCACTCATATTCAAGGTCACAGGGGTAATTTGTCTTAAAAACACTTAAAAACAACTTTTGAATAACTTAAGGTTCCAGGGTGACCGTTTGTTCATGTGAATGACCTTGACATACTTTCAAGGTCACATCTGGCCCACAGTGCATAAATCTTTAAAAGTCACCTCAATAAACAAAAGGTATAACGCCATTAGGGTGATGTTTGACAAGTTGCATTCTGTGTAGAAGGCTAAAGAGTTTCTCAATTTAATGTCCATGTTTGGCTTTTAAAGTCACAGGGGTCAAATGTGTTTTAATCTTTTAGGAGGTTCTTTTGAATGACTTTAGTCAAGACACTGATAGTTTCCCTGTAGCTTTAATTTAGTCCACTCTTAAGGTTACAATTGTGAGATTCATACCAGGCGAGCGATACAACCCCATTGGGCCTCTTGTTTTATATAAGGTTTTGTACATACCAAGGTCATTTTTCTTTTTCTTCCAGTTTCAAGCCTAACAAGCCTAATATCATGAGTCTAAGATATCTTAATATTCAGAAGTCGCTTTAAGTTTTTGACATATTTTATCCCTTAGACCTTTATGTAGATTAGGGTCCTTTTATTCTTTAACCTTGTTGAGGTCAATTTAAGAAATCTACAAGTCAAATATTAAACCTTAAGCATTTCAATTCTTCAAATAAATTGTATGGATTTTGTTCCCCTATTAGACCCCTGTGACCTTACATATATGTCAAGGAAATATTTATTCGCCAACTTTGTTGAGCTCTATCTCAGAAAGCTATCTGGCTAATATCAATATTCTACGCATTTTCATTCACAAGAAGAAGTTGTTTGACGATTTTGACATATTTGAGCCATGTGACTTAAAATACAGGCAATATGTATAAATAAAATTGCTTGGCTTAATCCAAGCAAGCAACCAGTCTAATATAATGGTTCTAGAGCCTAATGTTCTTCAGAATAGGTCGTTTGAAGGTTTTTTTTACAGATTTTGACCTGAAATAAAGGTAATTTTCTTTCGCTAGCTTTGTAGATCCCATCCCATGACTTAAGACATTTTATTTTTGTAGACAAATTCGTTAAATGACGAAAAATTGACGACCGGACGACTTTCGCTGCGCCGCGGCAGTAGCTAACTTACCTTTCGGTCAGACGAGCTCAAAACGAGATCAAGAAAACCTGCGTTTCATTCGTCCCAAAGCAACGGAAACATTTATTAAACTAGGAAGATCCGACCATTGTCCTGGTGAAAATAACAAAATGAACAACGAGAGAAGCCCTGCCAGCTACAGGGTTTTGATTTGGGTCTATTTCGTAAGGAAATGCCATTTATAGACATATCCTATTGAGTGTGGTATATGCCAGTGTACTCGGACCGTATATGAGTAAATTTGCCGCTTTGTGATAATGCAGATCTTATGCCGACTTTAAACAGTTACCCAATTGAAACAGCACCCAACACAATATCCCATTTTCATTACACTGACAGGGTATTGGAGGCATGGTTGGCAGGAAAGCTTTTAAATTTACTATGAAAAGCTTTTAACTTTCAATAGACTCTTTTTTAATTCCGGTCTTTCTATTCCTTGGTGTCTTTTTAGGTACCTGTCCTCATATGACCTTTGCCGGTTTATGTTTTATAAGGATTAACGAACTTTTAACGACTGCTGCAAAGACGTTAATCCCCATACTGTTTTACAGATTCTTTGCAATAAAAGAATACCAGGTAACGGAAAGGCAGATTACCCCAGCAAAGCGGATTTATCGTTGCAAACTGATGATTTCAAATGTCATAACATTGAACAAAGCTTATAAGTTCATATTGATAAAATAGTTGGAATCAATGCAATAACAACTTACTACACATTATTTAACATTTAATCGTTGGCTAGTGACCAAGTTACAGAGAAAGGCGCCGGAACGAAGTTGTCTTCGCTCGTTTCCGAATAGGTCGTTGATACATTTCGTGTATTCATTTGTGGAAACACAAAGATCCGCCACATAGCATAGCATGCCCTGGACCATTAACAGTTTAACATTTCTTAGTTATTTACCTTTAGCCGTTTTGGTTCGGTTACCTAGTTGACAGCGTACTCGCCTTTCATCAAAGATGCCGGGATTCAATTCACAGATTGGACAAGAAACTGTATTTGGTCCATTACCCATCAACGAAGGTTTTCCTCGAATTTCTCCCACGCTACGACCTTCTGTGCGCAACCACCCGGGCCGACGAGAGTGATACGTTAGGTTGATGATTGTTGTTACTAAATTGTTGTAAAAGAAAAAAATATTATTATTTTCAAATGCTTCTTTAACATATGACTATATTGTGTTTTGATATTGTGAGGCAACAGAAACCAACCGGACGATATGTCTGTGTGGGGTTAACGGCTAATATAGTCGGTTGTGTGGATCTTATTGAAGCTTCAATGTAGGCTTGTCAGTATGAACATGACGCTAATAGCTTGGGTTGGAACGAAAGGAAAACATGCTGAAATGGAGAGGACAAGCTTTCATTGGACCAGTCGTTTGTTTGAATCAGATATATTCGATTTGTTTATTGTTCGCTTAATTGCCGATTACCAGTCTTAAAATGTCAAATATAACTGCTGTTAAATTGCTTCCCTTTGTCCTATATATGCATTATTTTCCAGACAACTCCAACATATGCCTAAACTTCTCCTTTAAACTGGTTGTTACTGTTCAAAATTATCATTTTGTATCAAACTTTGAAAATCAGACTATAACAATCGCTCTGTACCACCCCTTTTTCGATATGAGTTTCAAACGAATCAACCATTTATGTCTGTATATCAATATACATTTATTTTTTTGTGATAAATACCATTAAAGTTTTTTTGATATACTATTAGACTTGAAGCTGATAGAACTAGACTAGAACCCACTTGAAAACACGTGACGATCAAAATACAAAAAATCCCTTGGGCGAATTTGCCGGAAATGTATGACATCTACAAATCATATAGTCTTTTAAGCCTCACAAAAATACTAATAGGGCCTAAGTAGTCTAAAGTATGCGAAGATCTATATCGACCAGCCTTTTACAGGAGGCTTTGTATTGCTGTCTGAGTCCTATGATGTTTTATGATGCACGAGTCACTAAACCACAGTAGGCCAGTCTAATGTGACGGCCAAACTCCGGTGACAATTGCCGTCCAATTTAAAGGCGGTTGATCGATGCAGTCAGGTTATTCAGGTGTCATATCGGAAGGGACAGATTCGTCAAAAATAATGAAGGGAAATAACATGTAAAGTAATGCGATTAAATAATTCATCTAAATTGAAAAATATATGACACTTATGTGCGACGGTTGTGAAGCTAACAGAATCAGAAAACATGATTGCATGAATGAGCCATTACCGCACGTACATGTGGCACATATTGAAGTTTCTCTCGTAGTCTTGTTTTCGTATTTTACAAGGATTTATCGCGGAATATGCATGATGATATGTCTGGAAATTCTGCAACATAAGGGACCTTATTTCAGACAAAGTCTTGGTTAACATTTTCCCTGACATTTTTTTCAGTAAGATATGTGATTCTATTAAATGGATAAAACTTAGACACTGACAAGATATCAAAAGGGATATTTGTCAAGTGAATATATCAGTTTTCAAATTTACCAATCAGATTGGGTTTCCCCAATCGCCCAAAAACGCAAATATGAAGTTCAAAAAATAAAAACTTGATTTTTGAAAAGGTGTTCTTTTTTTACCTTGGTAAACCGACAATTTATCGATCTTGTCAAAACTTCATACAATGTACATGCATGTAATTGATCATGTTTTTTTTACGAAAATACTTTGCTGTTGTGTAACTTCATTAAATAATGCAATCAACGAAACCATTAGATAAGTAGATTATTAGTTAACATCAATGTATTACATTTCTATGATGTTTTTGGTCCCACAATTATAATAGCAAAGGTACAAAGTCGGGTTATATAGACTAACCACCATATTGAGCGCAAAAAAACTTTCGAAAAAAAACGAGCATTTTCTTAAGGATTTTATCAAGGAGACGTTTTACTTCACGGAGGATTTGATTTGCTATGATATATCTTAAAGTTCAGCTAAAGTCATTTAAGGACGTGCCTACCTATCTAATATACGTGTGGGTGGGTGCTGTAGGCAGCGTATGCAGGCGACTTTGCCTTCATGCGATAGAACGGATCTGATGCCGACTTAGCAGTGCTACCTCACTGAAATAACATATCAAAATACTTAGCTGAGGTTTTCACTCGAAGACATTATATTCTCAACGGCTAAAGCGTCCAAGATTACATTCAGTTGAGGTTTAAACTTTCGTATGGTATTATCCCGTTCTATACCTACCTTTTATCGGCCCTAATTGGCCGTTAAGAACTCAATAAAAAAAAAATACACTTTTGTTATAAGAGAGTTTTGTGACGGGATTAACGTCCTCGCAACAGCCAGGGTCATATAAGAGCATGCGCCTAGGGAGACACGGCCTGAAATAGAAAGTTGATAGATAAGAAAGGGAGAAAACAAAAGAGACTGGAAACAAAAAAAGTCTTACACCAGGGGTAGCAGATCAATGTTGGTATCTTCCATCAGAGGGAGAAGGTCTGTGATTTCTCATTTTGATTTGTATAAAAGTGACATTCATCAGATGGTTTCATATTGAGCTAGACAATACACAGGCAAAGGCAAAATGCCTTCGGCAATATCAAATCAGCTGATTGATAACACAATAACATTTTGTTCCCTTGTCCTCACTATATATCGTATTGTGATTCGACAATCAGATAGTCTGCTCCAATCACACTACCGACGCAGAGTATTGACCTTAGATATTTGGAAATTTCTGCCCTCATTACACCTATATATTGTTATATTATTCGACAATCAGGCAATCTATTTCCATTGTACTAAATACAGTGTATTATTCATAGACAATTCCGTAATAAACTCACAGCTTGGGCACCATGTAATCATCGTTTGCTTCACGTACAAGAGGTAGAATTTATTTTTGCGCGACAATCGTGATGGTATGCTTTGTATACGTGTTAGCGGAATGGAAATGCCAGCAATAAAAGGCGGAGCGCTGACCTCGTCACCATGTGGATTTAATAGATTCATCAAAAAGAGTTTCGCAAACAGTGTTGAGATATGAATAGATGGCATATGCCAAGACGAAACTTGTTTGTATTTACTTTTTTGACAAGCAACACAGCACGTCTTACCTGATGTAAAACAAAACACTTTATATTTCACTATCTTTATATCAAAATAATCTCATCCATTTAAACTGTAGTTTACTGATTCTTATTTGGATAGTTTTATCTTAACACGTATTGAAATCGAAGAAATTATATAAAAAAGATTGTTAAAGCAACTTATATATAAATTCAAAGATGCAGCTATAATTTACACAAACTTCCACTTCACCAGATTTGGTGTACTTTTAAAAAGAATACACTCTGATTGTGCCGTAGTGTCCCTCTGACTGTAATAGAATTGTGTTTGTGTTCATTGGCTGTAAAGACAGAATAGTAGTTGTATGTTTTATGAGGTCTATTCATAGTACATCTGTACCTGGGGCAGTATGCTTGGGTATATGTCCCCTTGTGATGGCGCCATTATGATGCAGAGGTACAATGATATCTCACCGAATTAAATGGCGGAGGCACCCGTCACTTTATTCCACACAACGGTTATGTATTATTGTATAGCAGTATTTCACTTTAGTTTTATTAGATTAAACGTCATAGAAACAGCTAAGATAATTAAGGGTCGTGATTCAATGTGTATGTATTCTAAATGAAGTATATTAAGATTTTCGGATCCTTACAATAGAGCGATTCTAATGTATAGACAAGTATGCTGAAGGCATCCAGCACAGCTCTCCACTCTGATAATAGCATACAAAGTATAGCTGTTCTATGAGTATAAAACAGCATCAGTAGTATAGCAGTTTCATTAGTATATCATAGCATCAGTAGTATAACAGTTTCATAAGTATATTAAAGTATCAGTAGTATAACAGTTTCATTAGTTTATCTTAGCATCAGTAGTATAACAGTTTCATTAGTATATAATAGCATCAGTAGGATAACAGTTTCATTAGTATATTATCATCAGAATTATAACAGTTTCATTAGAATATAATATCATCAGTAGTATAACAGGTTTATAACTATATCATAGCATCAGTAGTATAACAGTTTCATTAATATATAATAGCATCAGTAGGATAACAGTTACATTAGTATATAATAAAATCAGTATTATAACAGTTTCATTAGTATATAATATCATCAGTAGTATAACAGGTTTATAACTATATCATAGCATCAGCAGTATAACAGTTTCATTAATATATAATAGCATCAGTAGGATATCAGTTTCATTGGTATATAAAAGCATCAGTAGTATAACAGTTTCATTGGTATATAATAAAATCAGTATTATAACAGTTTCATTAGTATATATTAGCATCAGTAGTATAGCAGTTTCGTTAGTATATAATAGCATCAGTAGTATAACAGTTTCATTAGTATATAATAGCATCAGTAGTACAATGTATAACAGTTTCATTACTATATAATAAAATCAGTATTATAATAGTTTCATTAGTATATAATAGCATCAGTAGTATAGCAGTTTCGTTAGTATATAATAGCATCAGTAGTATAACAGTTTCATAAGTATAGCATAGCATCAATAGTATAACAGTTTCATAAGTATGTAATAGCATCAATAGTATAACAGTTTCATAAGTATATAATAGCATCAGTAGTATAACAGGTTTAAAGCTATATCATAGCATCAGTAGTGTAACAGGTTTAAAACTATATCATAGCATCATTAGTATAACAGTTTCATTTGTATATCATAGTATCAGTAGTATAACAGTTTCATAAGTATATACTAGAATCAGTAGTATAACAGTTTTATTAGTATATAATAGAATCAGAAGTATAACAGTTTCATTAGTATATAAAAGCATCAGTTGTATAACAGTTTCATTAGTATACAAAAGCATCAGTAGTATAACAGTTGTATTAGTATATAATATCATCAGTTGTATACCAGTTTCAATAGTATATAAAACCATCAGTAGTATAACAGTTTAATTAGTATATAATAGCATCAGTAGTATAACAGTTTCATTAGTATATAATAGCATCAGTAGTATAACAGTTTCATTAGTATATAATAGCATCAGTAGTATAGCAGTTTCATTAGTATATAATAGCATCAGTAGTATA
>NW_018408726.1:1020932-1021153 GCF_002113885.1 Mizuhopecten yessoensis
ATCAGTAGTATAACAGTTTCATTAGTATATAATAGCATCAGTAGTATAACAGTTTAATTAGTATATAATAGCATCAGTAGCATAACAGTTTCATTAGTATACAAAAGCATCAGTTGTATAACAGTTTCATTAGTATATAATAGCATCAGTTGTATAACAGTTTCATCAGTATATACTAGCATCAGTAGTATAACAGTTCCATTAGTATATAAAAGCATCAA
>NW_018408726.1:1022365-1022827 GCF_002113885.1 Mizuhopecten yessoensis
ATATATATTAGCATCAGTAGCATAACAGTTTCATTAGTATATCATAGCATCAGTAGTATAACAGTTTCATTAGTATATAATAGCATCAGTAGTATAACAGTTTCATTAGTATATAATAGCATCAGTAGTATAGCAGTTTCATTAGTATATAATAGCATCAGTAGTATAACAGTTTCATTAGTATATAATAGCATCAGTAGTATAGCAGTTTCATTAGTATATAATAGCATCAGTAGTTTAACAGTTTCATTGGTATATAATACCATCAGTAGTATAACAGGTTCATTAGTATATAATAGCATCAGTAGTATAACAGTTTCATTAGTATATAATAGCATCAGTAGTATAACAGTTTCATTAGTATATAATAGCATCAGTAGTATAGCAGTTTCATTAGTATATATTAGCATCAGTAGCATAACAGTTTCATTAGTATATAATAGCATCAGTTGTATAACAGTT
>NW_018408726.1:1032805-1032890 GCF_002113885.1 Mizuhopecten yessoensis
TATCACATTGGTATGTTTTTCGGTATATACAATGTCTGTTTGAGTGATCACAGTAGTATTATTTCGGTATATACAATGTCTGTCT
>NW_018408726.1:1037760-1038255 GCF_002113885.1 Mizuhopecten yessoensis
GACAGTGGAATGTATTTCGGTATATACAATGTCTGTCGGGGTGATCACAGTGGTATGTATTTCGGTATATACAATGGTTGTCTGGGTGATCACAGTGGTATGTATTTCGGTATAAACAATGTCTGTCTGAGTGATCACAGTGGCATGTATTTCGGTATATACAATGTCTGTCTGATTGATCACAGTAGTATTATTTCGGTATATACAATGTCTGTCTGAGTGATCACAGTAGTATTATTTCGGTATATACAATGTCTGTCTGAGTGATCACAGTGGTATGTATGTCGTCTGTATTGCCCAATGTCTGTCTGGTGATCACAGTGGTATGTATTTCGGTATAAACAATGTCTGTCTGATTGATCACAGTGGTATGTATTTCGGTATATACCATGGTTGTCTGGGTGATCACAGTGGTATGTATGTCGTCTGTATTGCCCAATGTCTCTCTGGGTGATCACATTGGTATGTATTTCGGTATATACAATGTCTGTCTGA
>NW_018408726.1:1041109-1042052 GCF_002113885.1 Mizuhopecten yessoensis
ACTGTCTGAGAGATCACAGTGCTATGTATTTCGGTATATACGATGTCTGTCTGGGTGATCACAGTGGTATGCATTTCGGTATATACAATGGCTGTCTGGATGATCACAGTGGTATGTTTTTCGGTATATACAATGTCTGTATGAGTGATCACAGTGGTATGTTTTTCGGTATATTCAATGGCTGTCTGGATGATCACAGTGGTATGTATTTCGGTATATACAATGTCTGTGTGAGTGATCACAGTGGTATGTTTTTCGGTATATACAATGGCTGTCTGGATGATCACAGTGGTATGTTTTTCGGTATATACAATGTCTGTCTGAGTGATCACAGTGGTATGCATTTCGGTATATACAATGTCTGTGTGAGTGATCACAGTGGTATGCATTTCGGTATATACAATGTCTGTCTGGGTGATCACAGTGGTATGTATTTCGGTATATACAATGTCTGTCTGGGTGATCACAGTGATATGCATTTCGGTATATACAATGTCTGTCTGAGTGATCACAGTGATATGTATTTCGGTATATACCATGTCTGTCTGAGTGATCACAGTGGTATGTATGTCGTCTGTATTGCCCAATGTCTGTCTGGGGGATCACAATGGTATGTATTTCGGTATATACAATGTCTGTGTGAGTGATCACAGTGGTATGCATTTCGGTATATTCAATGTTTGTCTGAGTGATACAATGTCTGTCTGAGTGATCACAGTGGTATGTATTGCCCAATGTCTGTCTGGGTGATCACAATGGTATGTATTTCGGTATATACCATGTCTGTCTGAGTGATCACAGTGGTATGTATTTCGGTATATACAATGTCTGTCTGAGTGATCACAGTGGTATATATTTCGGTATATAAAATGTCTCTCTGAGTGATCACAGTGGTATTTTTTTCGGTATATACAATGTCTGTCTGGATGATCACAGTGGTATG
>NW_018408726.1:1042815-1043090 GCF_002113885.1 Mizuhopecten yessoensis
TGGTATATACAATGTCTGTCTGAGTGATCAAAGTGGTATGTATTTCGGTATATACAATGTCTGTCTGAGTGATCACAGTGGTATGTATTTCGGTATAAACAATGTCTGTCTGAGTTATCACAGTGGTATGTATTTCGGTATCTACAATGTTTGTCTGAGTGATCACAGTGGTATGGATTTCGGTATATACAATGTCTGTGTGAGTGATCACAGTGGTATGTATTTCGGTTTATACAATGTCTGTCTGAGTGATCACAGTGGTATGTATTTCGGCA
>NW_018408726.1:1047433-1047747 GCF_002113885.1 Mizuhopecten yessoensis
TTGTCTGGGTGATCAGATTGGTATATATTTCGGTATATACAATGTAGGTATGGGTGATCACAGTGGTATATATTTCGGTATATACAATGTCTGTCTGAGTGATCACAGTGGTATGTATTTCGGTATATACAATGTATGTCTGGGTGATCACAGTGGTATATATTTCGGTATATAAAATGTCTGTCTGGGTGATCACAGTGGTATGTATTTCGGTATATACAATGTCTGTCTGGGTGATCACAGTGGTATGCATTTCGGTATATACGATGTCTGTCTGAGTGATCACAGTGGTATGTATTTCGGTATATACAATG
>NW_018408726.1:1047940-1048272 GCF_002113885.1 Mizuhopecten yessoensis
TACAATGTCTGTCTGAGTGATCACAGTGGTATGTATTTCGGTATATACAATGTCTCTCTGATTGATCACAGTGGTATGTTTTTCGGTATATACAATGTCTGTCTGGATGATCACAGTGGTTTGTATTTCGGTATATACAATGTCTGTCTGAGTGATCACAGTGGTATTTATTTCGGTATATACAATGGTTGTCTGGGTGATCTCAGTGGTATGTATTTCGGGATATACAATGTCTGTCTGGGTGATCACAGTGGTATGTATTTCGGTATATACAATGTGTGTCTGATTGATCACAGTGGTATATATTTCGGTATATACAATGTCTGTCTGGG
>NW_018408726.1:1048939-1108905 GCF_002113885.1 Mizuhopecten yessoensis
GAAGACAATTTATAGTTACGTATGTAACGTTTTAACTGTTAACGACAATTTAATACTGACATATGTCACGTTTTAACTGTTGAAGACAATTTATAGTTACGTATGTAACGTTTTAACTGTTAACGACAATTTGATACTGACATATGTGACGTTTTAACTGTTTACGACAATTTAATACTGACCTGTGTAACGTTTTAACTGTTTACGACAATTTAATACTGATATGTGTAACGTTTTTACTGTTTAAGACAATTTAATACTTACGTATGTAACGTTTTAACTGNAGTAGTATAACAGTTTCTTTAGTATATAATAGCATCAGTAGTATAGCAGTCTCATAAGTATATAATATCATCAGATTTATAACAGTTTCATTAGTATATAATAGCATCAGTTGTATAACAGTTTCATTAGTATCCATTAGTATATCATAGCATCAGTAGTACAACAGTTTCATTAGTATATCATGTATAATAGGTGTATTAGTATATCATGTATAACAGGTGTATTAGTATATAATAGCATCAGTTGTATAACAGTTTCATTAGTATCCATTAGTATATCATAGCATCAGTAGTATAACAGTTTCATTAGTATATCATGTATAACAGGTGTATTAGTATATCATGTATAACAGGTGTATTAGTATATAATAGCATCAGTAGTATAACAGGTTCATTAGTATATCATGTATAACAGTTTCATTAGTATATAAAAGCATCAGTAGTATAACAGTTCCATTAGTATATAAAAGCATCAGTAGTATAACAGTTTCATTAGTATATAATAGCATCAGTAGTTTAACAGTTCCATTAGTATATAATAGCATCAGTAGTATAACAGTTCCATTAGTATATAATAGCATCAGTAGTATAACAGTTCCATTAGTATATAATAGCATCAGTAGTATAACAGTTTCATTAGTATATAATAGCATCAGTAGTATAACAGTTTCATTAGTATATAATAGCATCAGTAGTATAACAGTTTCATTAGTATATAATAGCATCAGTAGTATAACAGTTTCATTAGTATATAATAGCATCAGTAGTATAACAGTTTCATTAGTATATAATAGCATCAGTAGTATAACAGTTTCATTAGTATATAATAGCATCAGTAGTATAACAGTTTCATTAGTATATAATAGCATCAGTAGTATAACAGTTTCATTAGTATATAATAGCATCAGTAGTATAACAGTTTCATTAGTATATAATAGCATCAGTAGTATAACAGTTTCATTAGTATATAATAGCATCAGTAGTATAACAGTTTCATTAGTATATAATAGCATCAGTAGTATAACAGTTTCATTAGTATATAATAGCATCAGTAGTATAACAGTTTCATTAGTATATAATAGCATCAGTAGTATAACAGTTTCATTAGTATATAATAGCATCAGTAGTATAACAGTTTCATTAGTATATAATAGCATCAGTAGTATAACAGTTTCATTAGTATATAATAGCATCAGTAGTATAACAGTTTCATTAGTATATAATAGCATCAGTAGTATAACAGTTTCATTAGTATATAATAGCATCAGTAGTATAACAGTTTCATTAGTATATAATAGCATCAGTAGTATAACAGTTTCATTAGTATATAATAGCATCAGTAGTATAACAGTTTCATTAGTATATAATAGCATCAGTAGTATAACAGTTTCATTAGTATATAATAGCATCAGTAGTATAACAGTTTCATTAGTATATAATAGCATCAGTAGTATAACAGTTTCATTAGTATATAATAGCATCAGTAGTATAACAGTTTCATTAGTATATAATAGCATCAGTAGTATAACAGTTTCATTAGTATATAATAGCATCAGTAGTATAACAGTTTCATTAGTATATAATAGCATCAGTAGTATAACAGTTTCATTAGTATATAATAGCATCAGTAGTATAACAGTTTCATTAGTATATAATAGCATCAGTAGTATAACAGTTTCATTAGTATATATAAGCATCAGTAGTATAACAGTTTCATTAGTATATAAAAGCATCAGTAGTATAACAGTTTCATTAGTATATAATAGCATCAGTAGTATAACAGTTTCATTAGTATATAAAAGCATCAGTAGTATAACAGGTTCATTAGTATATAATACCATCAGTATTATAACAGATTCATTAGTATATAATACCATCAGTGGTATAAGAGATTCATTAGTATAATATTCGTGTGAAAGCAGTGTATGCAGTTGAATTTTAGTTTTACATTTTTGTAATCGCCAAACTCACCCTTTAATTATTATTTGATTTATATATTGATCAATACAATGCGTACACGTGTTATTTGATAAGCTAAGTTGATCAATATTACAGATTGAAAAAGAAATCTTGAATGCTGTTGTGAAATAAGGTGCAACGTTCGTATTCACTTTCAGATGAGTATATCTTGCACTTTATCCAATTCTGCAAAATGTGTCTCCCTAGTCAGTCTCATACGACCCCGGCTGTTGCGAGGACTTCACATACCCAAACAAACATGCCATTAGTGTGGACGTACGGGTCAATGTTTGTTATGTACACAAATGTTCATTCAGGTCATTTCAAATAACGTAATAGACCATTCCTAAATATATAGTAGCCAAGATACTTATCAAACAACTGTGCCGTAGCCGTCTTACAGTTGTGCGCAAGCTTTTATCGCATTTTTCATCCTGCACACGGCCCATCGTGTAGTGTTGTTAGATCCTCATGTATTGCTAGTGTTAATAGTTTACTATATCTGTTGTTGTGTATCGGTAGTGCTAGTAGTATTCTTTTAGTTATTCGTGAGTTTAATAATGTAAGTCATTATCTTTATTACATATTCTTTGGTTAGTTGTCTGATGCAAGGTCAATAACGTCTATAAACTCATGCCATTTGCTTAATACAAAAAGGTCAGCCGTTATGTTAGTAGTATGGATAAGATAACTCTGCATTCTATAAATTCGTTTTTGGTTTGGTTTTCTGTTTTATAGGGTTTAACGTCCTTTCAACAGCTAAGGGCATTGAAGGACGTACTTCCATGTGTGTTCCGTATGCATGCATGTGTGTATGTGTGCCGGAGACATGGTGCATGTATGTTTGCACATTATTAAAAACATACGCTTAGGTTAATGAAAATTAATAAAGTCGATAACAGATTTATTCGGCCTGATAACGCAATCCGAAAGTACTCCATTAGGTAAAAATTATCGATAAATAAAATTAAAAAGATATCGTAAACAAAACAAAATGATTCCAAAACAAAAAGTCGGAAAATCATGAAAAATTGTAACTACGGGTGTTGATTCTTGTTGACGTCATGGCAAAGGATCAGGTTGCCGCCAAGTATCATGGAAAAAATAACCATAAATACATGTTACGGCCAATCAACTCAGGAAGCAATTAAGGCGAATTTAAGGAAAAACTGTATGACAGCATAAAAGCAAAATGTTAAGCAATAAATATGCGAGTTAATAAACGTGGTTATGATTAGTCATATATTTCGAAATAGATCAACAGGTTTCAGGAGGTCGACAATTGTGCAGCTTTTAGCTGTTTCCAAATTAGATTGTCATATTATATCGGAAATTAGCTGGTGTTGAATGGATGTCAATGCGATCTGAAACCAGTTTTTTTTACTGTAAATGGTTCTTGACTTACAGCGCGTTGAGGCTGTTTTTTTTTTTGTTTCAATAAATATTAATACACATTTTTTCTGTCCTATCAAAACAGGTAGAAAACCTTGTTTCGGTGTACTTTTCGCTATAGCTTTGCCAGAACTCCCTGATACAGGTTTAAGTGAGAATAGTTTGTTGTTTATGCTTTATTCCAATTATGGTAAAAATATGACTTTCAATAACATAAATGCCGCCGTGCTTGGGAGAAAGGTATGCCATTCCCGTACCTGGTACTCCCACGTGTCTGGGCAATGTGCTTAATACATGATTACATTTCGAGGTTTGTTATTTAACATTGTTGATGTTTTCTAATTGAAACATTCCTTGTATATTTGCTGTGGATCCTTGTAGTACATATTAGTAAATAGGTATAGTTCATTGATTTAGACTTACTTTGACTTTCTTAAAAACTCTTATTGCGAAAAGATGCTTCCTTATTTCCTCGTACATTTTTGTACTTCTGGAAACAGGCCCGGCCTCAAGTCTGAAGCGTAGTAAATTAAATCAGATAACACACTTTTGTACTATCTATTTACAGGGCATATAGACAGACACTTGGTAATGAACGCATTTACTAATGGTTCTAGCGTAAGGTGTTTTTCTTTAAACAGCAACCAAAGTTGAGAGCGCAATAGTTTAAACGGCCATAATTCTTCACTTATTAATCCACTTAAACAACTTAGCTCAGTGCTGTATTCGTCTCCTGTTGGAAATTTTGCTTTGATGGCATTAATGATAATCCCGTATTGGTATATCGATGCAAAACAGGCACAGATAAAACGGTAGGGATGAGTTATGATTTTGAATTGTTCTACAGTGAAAATAAACATTCACAAAAATAAATAAATCAGATACGCTTTAGAGTAGGTGTGCGTTTTAATTCTGTGTTAAACTAACAACAATATGTATGTCGTGCCGCAGTGTTTAAAGATTAGCGCAACAAATACACATGTGATTACACCTAATAAGTCCAGTTATATAAACCGTTTGCCAAAACAATGAATTACGCTGCATTATACAGCTGTTTCCTCAGCCTAGGAGCAATCGGTGATGCTGAGGGCCAAAGATTTATTAATCAGAAACAGTCTTAAACTGTAACTACTGTTGAAGTGAATGTACCAAATGTTGCATGCATCTGCAGGCATAAACTGCCGAATACAGCCCATGTTCCTGATCAGGTAGTAACTTGGTTTGGTAATAGCGTTCACTTGTTTCTCCATGTTCAGTGAACTATCAAAGTATAACCTTAGGTTTTTACCAGCTGGAATAGTCTCAATAGTTCTGGCACCGACCGATTGCATGTTGTCATGGAGACTGTTTGCATGGAGATGGACCTCGAAGGCCACGACACAGCCTTCTCCAAGATCTTAGACAGAAAAGGCAGATTTGATACTGGGCGGGGGTTCTTCAACTCCTCCTTGTCCATTCCATGCTTCTTTAACAATGGTCTAGCATGTGCCTTCTTGAAACCCAATGGAACCTTTGACTCAGCCAATGGTTTGTCCATGATTGAGGTAATCAAAGGAAGCAATGCTTCAATACATTGTTTTAATAGGTCTGTATGCAGTGGATCAAGCTCACATGACTTCGATTGCGAGGTCATGATGATATTGCACAACTCGTGCTGGGTTGTTGGTGAGAGCTTTGCCAAAGGTTCCCCATCAAATTCAATGTCAGCAGTCATGACAGAGATATCATTGTCAGCAGTAGAGTTCGCTTCGGCAATATAATTACTGATCGAGCTGATTTAATTCAGAAAGTAATCACTGAACCTGTTCGACAAGTTTTCTTCAGATTTTCAGCTAAGTAGGATAATTTCACCTTTCTAGCCATTAGGTTTTTGGCGAGTCTAAAAAGCTGTCTATGAACCTTTCCACATTCTTCGATTCTTTTCGAATAATAAGCCTTCGTTGACTTAATGAGAAGTGACCCAACTCGCCGATATTGTTCCCTATAAATCTGTTGGTTCAACGGGTGCAGCAGTCCTTATGATTCTCACCAAGGTTTTGTGCGTTTTATTCCGCTGAAAAATCTAACGACTGGAAGTCCGTAAATTATAATGGACGCTACCGGAAATTGTCGAGAGGGCTCTAGGACCTCACCTTTGGCTCCCGATATTGGACGTGTAAGACGGGTTTTGTTGAGCTGAATAATCCATTGATTTAATTATGCTTTTGTTTGTTTGATTTTCTTTGCCCCTTAGCAGACAACAGGAATAAATCTTCCAGTGCTGACGGGGCACTGCATCAGTCGACTCTCACAATGACGTACAGAGGGAACTATTACCGAAATGTGGAAAAACAACCTTTGATCTTTATTTAGAATAGGCTGAACAAATTACAATGTTTTCGGTCTGCTTAGTCGATTGAATCAATAAGATACAGTTCCAATGTTTAATTCATCAATCGCTGCCAATACTTAAATGAATGGCATGTGGACTTTTGTATTCTAGATTGATTGAATTCCAGCCATGAACATAAATTATGTATAACCACACATTTTAATGATCACTTTGAACGGACCGAAGTGATGTTCAGTAACGCGATATCAACACGCAAATTACAAGGGAGGGGGAATGCTGCATGGCATCCCCAGTTTGTTCAATAACAAGATTAATAATATTTTTTACGTGAATCAACAAAACGTTAATAACATTATTTTGTCTGTGAATAGCTTTCAGTTTCTTAATGAATGAAGTTTAATTCAATGTTTATCACAAATGAAATATCCGCAAATTAAAACGGGACTCAGCCAAATTCTTAATTTATAATCCAGACTTATTTTACTCGTGTGTTTAATTTTTAATTACACACGAAAATGGGTTTAATACTTGTATAATTAACAATCCTAACAAAATCCGGGACACCTTTTAATTCAAAATCAAAAGTTGAAATTCAACATGTTACTCCATTTAGTTCAAATATTTTGTATGTTCAAATTACTCTGGTTCTGTTACTAGAATCAAGCATTGCAGTTTTCGATACTTGGTATATTTACGATAATATGGTCCCAAACGACTGCACAAAGTATGATAGAAATGAAAAGTAGATAGTATTTATTAATGAAAAATAAACAAACATCTTTAGAATTGATAGTATCGTATCAAGAGCATTGATATCTATCTAAAACAAAGTGTCCCGATTTGGGTACAGTGACGTTATCTTGAATATTGAGTCTATATGGGAAATAACGGTGTTATGAGTCAGTTGTCTACTGAACGTAGTGTGACATAACAAATACACGCGTAAGAACGTTAAGTTGCTCCCGTGAAAACACGATTTGCCAATAAATGTTCTAATAAAATAACATCATCTGTTAACACGTGTACGTTGGTATCTTTTTACCGCAGGTGACGTTAGCGGAGACTTTAGCAATGCATTCATAGGAATATTAATGTCCTCGCAACAGTAAGGGTTATATGAGGACGGACTTAGTATACAGAGGTCAGGTTAATAACATAAATAATACCCTGCAAAAATAGGTAAATTTTTCCAAGCCTTAACGATACATGATTATAAGATGTTAACAGAACTGCATGATTGCTTATTTTGATGGCAAATATACACAGAAAGTGTCGTGCCGCTAGACATCAATTTTTTTATTAAATGATTGAATAAGTTTTCTAGATGTTGCCAAATGTTACAATTTTTAGTTGGTTACGAGAAACTAACAGTTTGTGAGCCACATTTGGAACGGTTTAGCATACATGTTTAATGTGATGATGGCATTCGACTACTCCAGCATGTGAAGATGTTGCTTTGGTCTTATAATGTTTAACACCCTAATAAAGGTACATAATTTAAGGTTGGTTTTATAGTGTCTAACGTCCTATCAACAACTAAGGTGAATACAATTTTGCTGGAGGTATGTTGGGGTTTTGCCTCCTTGTGATAGGGCGGATCTGATGTTTTTGCTTGCAAGTGACAACTCGCTGAAATACCACGCCGAAAGCACCCGGCATATTATTACGCCCGGTCGCATTTTACCGACAACAGGTGAACCAGTTGCAATTACCCTTAAAGCTAAACGTAAAGCAGTGAGTGAAATCTACCAATTTTAAGGAGTTTTGGTATGTCGCAGCAACTAGGCAAACGTTACACAACAAAGCGAAAAGTGGAATATTGCCAAACAAAGCACCAGGAATAAAAAGTGGGTGGAAGTGGAGATAATTGCAATGATCCCCAATATTGCATTGAATACAGCAGATGTGTTTTTGTCGCTAGAGGGCACAAACGCAAATCCCCTATTCTGTAGGGGGTTCCAACATTAGCCATCCCTAACACAATCATAACAGCCGTTGTATACTTGTTCACTATTCCTAGACCTGCAGGGGTGACGGTGGGTTTGTTTTTATTTTGTTAAACATCTTATTAACAGCTATGGTTAATAAAGATGTAGGTGTGCCGGAGACAATGCCATTTCAGGACCTGCCTCATTGTATATATTGCGTGCTTGAAAGTGTGTAAGGGTGCTGGAGGCTGCTTGTTGGTTTCTTTGCCTCCTTGTGACAGCGCATATATAATTCCAACATTATAGTACAATCTTATTGAAATGCCATACCAAAGGCACTTAGCACTGTTTTCCTTCCGATCACATTATACCGACAACTCGTAAAATAGTTAAGGTTTAACTTTTTTTATTCTGTTTAACGTTCTATCAACAGCTGAGGTCATTTAAGAACGTGCATTCATGTGTGTTGTGTATGATGATTTGTGTGTATGTGTGCCGTAGTTGTGATTACCCTAAGTACAAAACATTAAGCAGGAATTAACATTTAATACCATATTAAGGAATTTGGTTTTTATATCGGTTTGGAGACCTAACCTATTGCCTACCCCACATGGGCGAATGTCAACACTTGAGCCGGAAGATAGGTAAATGTATTGCAAAGCACGGCACTAAGACAGAAACGTTTGTTAAGATGTAGAGAGAATATAGAAAGATCTCAATTGTTGCAATGGGAGCAGGATTTTAGCGTCTCTTCAATGTCCTCTTAGCAGAGGGCAAAGAGGAAAACTTCCGTTTAGGCAGGGACAATTAATTTTAACACATACATATATAATAAAATCAATA
The DNA here is from genome assembly GCF_002113885.1 of Mizuhopecten yessoensis. Taxonomy (NCBI): domain Eukaryota; kingdom Metazoa; phylum Mollusca; class Bivalvia; order Pectinida; family Pectinidae; genus Mizuhopecten; species Mizuhopecten yessoensis. Next base: position 1,057,678 of record NW_018408726.1, read on the forward strand.
TTGTCAACAGTTTCCTTAAAATACATCTAAAATCAAAGATCTTCCTCTTCTCTACTGGGCAATCATTGATTCATCATCGTCATTAAATAATTAAAATAATTAAATGCATTTCCAAGATGAGTTATTGTCGATAAAGCATAGACGCCTTTTGTTAGAAACTACTCAGAAAAGCAGTTATTCATCTTCAAATTAATGGCAAGGTAAATACAAGAACCTCGAGGGAGTTGAAGTGTTTACTAAACAATACGTTCATTTCTTCATTCATAGCTTAAAAAAAGGACCAGTCGGTCTTGAAACGTTCCGGCACGTTTAATACGTGCAGCGTTTGTGTAAAACGTATTACATGTTCCCAAACTAATGGATCTTATTGAAGATATTACTTTCTTAATTTATTTACATGATGGTATCCCAATCTAAATCACAGTGTAGCTGATTGGATTATATTGACTACAGGACGTTTAGGAAAGCGATTGAGTCGTCCTGGTGTGTGTACAGACAGTGTATATTGATGATACAATTAAAACGGTAAATATCTTAATGCAACCGGTTTAGAAATGACATGAAAAGGCAGCCACTGCGTTTCATACCAGGGAATCTAGAGATGCACAATCAAACAACATATAACACACGCAACATTGGATTGGCACTAACATTGCTACCACATCATTTATTAGCAGTTAAAGCAGCCGCTTTCTCATCATCATCAACGGATTTTTTCCCCTCGTTACCTATAGCCTCTTTCAATTTTCAAGTTGCCGTTTGTCTTTTATCATTTTGTTTGACGTCATTTCAATTAACATGTTATTTACTGTCTTTTATCGGCCATAATGGCCACTTTTAAGAGTTCAATGATAAAATTTATAATGTTTAACGTTTAACTTCCACCTAACATTTAAGGTAAGTTATGATTAGGTGACACTCCGAAAAACAAATGTGGGTAAGAGGAAAGGACAAGATGGTTCCAAGTGTTGTTATAGAAAGAGCAACTTGTAGACCTTAACACGAGCTATATAAATCGAAGTTTCCTTCAATTTTGAGCTCGGATAGTTACCTTAAATCATTAAGGCAAGCCAATGAGATTAACAAGAAGCACTGCCCAATATGTAATAATAATAATACGTTCGAGGTTCTTATATACCGCTTTATCACAACAAAGTTTGAAGGTCGTCTCAAAGCGTTGCACAAACTATATCGTGGTTATGGGACCTTTGCAACCAGCCAATATATTTCTCAACTTCCTTGCGAGAATACAGCCGGTGCTGCTATTTCGGCGCTCACAGCTAGCATTCAACAATTCCAGCACCGCCCAACCACATACTCATTCACAGCTGATTATGAGTAGACTGGAACAAACGAAGTAAAGTTCCTTGTTCAAAGATACAACACCACAGTGCCACACCTTCATATGACATTTACAGTTCCATCGGAGGGGACGTAAACACTATACTAACAATACTCCGCTAAATTATTGTTAGAGGCGAATCGTGTGGCGCCCACATGATTAATAAATATATGTACATTGTTTATTGATATGTAAGCCGGTCAGTTGCCAGACAAATTTGACAGAAAGTCATGTCTTTTTTGTATAGACGTCATCATTGACAAGTATCAGATACAGGAATCAAAACCTTGATCAGAGTCGATTCGGCGAAATGCATGAGCAGCTTAAGGAACGGTTAATATATATATATTTGTTAATCCTTTGTATTTCAAAGCAAACAAAGCAATAACACAAATACAAGACCCTCTTCAGGTAGAAAAACCGCCCATTTGGTTATGTACATTTAATTACATTTCCCCACTAAACCAATGGGTTGTCCCCCTGTACTATGTATATTCATTCCCCCACTAAAACAACGCGTTGTCCCCTTGTACTATGTATGTTCATTTCTCCATTTAAACAATTGGGTTGTCCCCCTGTACTATGTATGTTCATTTCCCCGCCAAAACAATGGGATGTCCCCCTGTACTACGTATATGTATGCCCCCACCGAAAACAATGGGCTGTCCCCCTGTACTATGTATATTTATGCCCCCACCAAAACAATGAGTTTTCCCCCTGTACTATGTTTATTCATTTCACCACTTAAACAATGGGTTGTCCCCCTGTACTATGTACATTTATGCCCCCTCCAAAACAATGGGATGTCCCCCTGTACTATGTATATTCATTTCACCACTTAAACAATGGGATGTCACCCTGTACTATTTACATTTATGCCCCCGCCAAAACAATGGGTTGTCCCCCTGTACTTTGTATGTTCATTTCACCACTTAAACAATGGGATGTCGTCCTGTACTATTTACATTTATGCCCCCGCCAAAACAATGGGTTGTCCCCCTGTACTATGTATGTTCATTTCCCCACTTAAACACTTGGTTGTCCCCCTGTACTATGTATATTCATTTCCCCACGTAAACACTTGGTTTTCCACCTGTACTATGCATATTATGTTTCCCCACGTAAACACTTGGTCGTCCCCCTGTACTATGTATGTTTATTTCCCCACTTCAACACTCGGTTGTCCCCCTGTACTATGTATATTCATTTCCCAACTTAAACAATGGGTTGTCCCCTTGTACTATGTATATTCATTTCCCCACTTTAACACTTGGTTGTCCCCCTGTACTATGTATGTTTATTTTCCCACTTAAACACTTGGTTGTCCCCCTGTACTATGCATATTCATTTCCCCACGTAAACACTTAGTTGTGCCCCTGTACTATGCATGATCATTTCCCCATTTAAACACTTGGTTGTCCCCCTGTACTATGTATGTTCATTTCCCCACTTAAACACTTGGTTGTCCCCCTGTACAATGTATATTAATTTCCCCACTTTAACAATGGGTTGTCCCCCTGTACTATGTATGTTCATTTCCCCGCCAAAACACTGGGTTGTCCCCCTGTACTATGTATGTTCATTTCCCCACCAAAACAATTGGTTGTCCCCCTGCACTATGTATGTTCATTTCCCCGCCAAAACAATGGGTTGTCCCCTGTACTATGTATGTTCATTTCCCAACTTAAACACTTGGTTGTCCCCCTGCACTATGTATGTTCATTCCCCCGCAAAAACAATGGGTTGTTCCCTGTACTATGTATATTTATTTCCCCGCTTAAACAATTGGTTGTCCCCCTGTACAATGTATATTCATTTCCCCACTGAAACACTTGGTTGTCGTCCTGTACTATGCAGATTATGTTTCTTATATTCATTTCCCCGCGTAAACACTTAGTTGTCCCCCTGTACAATGTATATTCATTTCCCCACGTAAATACTTGGTTGTCCCCCTGTACTATGTATATTCATTTCCCCACTTAAATACTTGGTTGTCCCCCTGTACTATGTATATTCATTTCTCCACTTAAACAATGGGTTGTCCCCCTGTACTATGTATATTCATTTCCCCTCTTTAACACTTGGTTGTCCCCCTGTACTATGTATGTTTATTTCCCCACTTAAACAATTGGTTGTCCCCTGCACTATGTTTTTTCATTTCCCCGCCAAAACAATTGGTTGTCCCCTGCACTATGTTTTTTCATTTCCCCGCCAAAACAATGGATTGTCCCCTGTACTATGTATGATTATTTCCCCACTTAAACAATTGGTTGTCCACCTGTACTATGCATATTCATTTCCCCTCTTTAACACTTGGTTGTCCCCTTGTACTATGTATGTTCATTTCCCAACTTAAACACTTGGTTGTCCCCCTGTACAATGTATATTCATTTCCCCATTTAAACACTTGGTTGTCCCCCTGTAGTATGTTTATTTATTTTCCCGCTTAAACACTTGGTTGTCCCCCTGTACTATGTATATTCATTTCCCCACTTAACGTCCCCCTGTACTATGTATGTTCATTTCCCCGCCAAAACAATTGGTTGTCCCCTGCACTATGTTTTTTCATTTCCCCGCCAAAACAATGGATTGTCCCCTGTACTATGTATGTTCATTTCCCAACTTAAACACGTGGTTGTCCCCCTGTACTATGCATATTCATTTCCCCACGTAAACACTTAGTTGTGCCCCCTGTACTATGTATGATCATTTCCCCATTTAAACACTTGGTTGTCCCCTGTACTATGTATATTCATTTCCCAAATTAAACACTTGGTTGTCCCCCTGTACTATGTATATTCATTTCCCCACTTAAACACTTGGTTGTCCACCTGTACTATGCATATTATGTTTCCCCACTTAAACACTGGGTCGTCCCCCTGTACTATGTATGTTTATTTCCCCACTTAAACACTTGGTTGTCCCCCTGTACTATGTATATTCATTTCCCCACTTAAACAATTGGTTGTCCACCTGTACTATGCAGATTATGTTTCTCCACGTAAACACTTGGTCGTCCCCCTGTACTATGTATATTCATTTCCCCACTTAAACACTTGGTTGTCCCACTGTACTATGTATATTCATTTCCCCACGTAAACACTTGGTTGTCCCCTTGTACTATGTACATATTCATTTCCCCACTTAAACAATTGGTTGTCCCCCTGTACTATGTATATTCATTTCCCCACGTAAACACTTGGTTGTCCCCCTGTACTATGTACATATTCATTTCCCCACTTAAACAATTGGTTGTCCTCCTGTACTATGTATATTCATTTCCCCACTTAAACACTTGGTTGGCCCCCTGTACTATTTATATTCATTTCCCCACTTAAACACTTGGTTGTCCCACTGTACTATGTATATTCATTTCCCCGCGTAAACACTTGGTTGTCCCCCTGTACAATGTATATTCATTTCCCCACTTAAACAATTGGTTGTCCTACTGTACTATGTATATTCATTTCCCCACTTAAACAATTGGTTGTCCCCCTGTACTATGTATGTTTATTTCCCCACTTAAACACTTGGTTGTCCCCCTGTACCTGTCTATTTGTAAATGACTCTTCAATTTGCCAGTTAGGAAGGCCTACATGTAAAAACAAATATGAATCCATAATTTTGATGAAAAAAAATCATTAATGCTAATTCTATTTTTAAAAAATCACTCCCATCAGCTGAGTCTGACTGACGACCGACCTGAAATGGCCTCCCTTACTAATAAGACTTGTTTTCAGTGCATAAAACCAATACAATAGAAACATTACGCTGTCGTTGTGTTCCTGCTTCCGAGACCAATCAGTAATCAAATGGCTAGTCTATCAGTTAATGATCCTTTAATTTGCCAGTTGGGAAGGCTTACCAGTGAAACATCGATTACGATTCGTCTACAGCCAAGCATAAAAAAATGAATAAAATAAACGTTTCCAAAGGAAGGTTATCAGCTAAATCAGAACGGCAACAAGTAATACGTCCTAATTTTACCGTTGGTAGATAATCATTTCCGAAAGACTGGTAACTTTCATGCAACATTATGACCTTCATTATTTTTTACTCAGTTCCGTGAGGATTCCATAATTTGGACATGTGCATCTATGTATAACCACTATGCGCACGATTTGTGAGAGTGGTCTGTCCGTTATATAAACGATCGTCTAAAAGCCCAATGGAGAGATTCGCCGAGTTAATTAGAGGTTATTACTTGCTTAACGGCCCAGGAACTGTTAAGTTCTATCAGGCCTGGATATCATTTGAATAAACAACTTCTGAATGAAACATTAGGACGTGTAGCAGCTATACTGTTACAATGTCATTACAATACTATTAATGTTCCTGTATGCTGTTGAGCGGACTATAGGTCTAATTGAATGTTTGTGAAAGATAATGGGCTAAAAATCTACATGAGTTAAACGGGCAATGGGCTATGAAAAAAAAATCCATTTGTTCATTAACAGAGCCCTTGTACAACAGGCTAACAAGAGCTTGACAAATATGTCAGTGCAAGTTAAACCTATATTTGTTTCAAACATGCTTTAATAATATGTATGTTTAAGTTAAACTCGTAATTTTCTAAATTATTATCAACTTATATCTCGAGTAAAAGGTTTTGTGCACAACTGAAGCAATACAAAAAATTAAAGTTTCAATAAATCCCTGTTCCTCGACATTCGAGTTATCGTGGTACTCACATACAATAGACAGTCAAGCTAGTTATCGACATAAAAATAATGAAATAACTTACCAGCTGTAGAAGTATAAACGTCAGTCAATTTGAATCCAACTTCCACATTAGCCCGACGATACCGTTGTGTTTTTTGCTGATGACTTATTAATCAATATCTATAATAATGTATTAATATCCGTAAATGTCGTTATCCATCCGAAAGAACACGGTTGGAATTACCATCATGTTACCATCGTTGTATCGGCATAAATATCAATAATTAATGTCGATATCCAGCTGCAAATGCTAACTTCAAAATTTACCACTTTGGATTTCTATCAATCTGACGATAAACGAACCCATGCGTGAACAAGCATCTAGCAGTGCTTCGTTGAGGCCGCCCTTCGCAATACAGTATGTATAATCACCCGCTACCAGAGCTCCTCCGAGCCAGAGACCTATACCTAACAGTGTACACGATATCTCACCCTTTTCAGTTTCAGTAGTAACGATTTTTATCCGATGGTGGTAGCCAACAGCTGTGATAACCTGATGGTAAAGAGATACATAGACTTAGTGCTTTTTATTAATACTCGATATGGAAAAAAAATTCGGCTTCATCAAAGGTTTACTCGCAAATATTGATCATAGTTAACTAGCGTTACGTGAACGTCTAAACGGAGAACATCGATTGAATAATAAAAGGTAATAATCAGACATCTTTACACTTGCAATCAAAGAAAATCGATCAACTTTATTGATGTCGTGTCATCGCCTGTATTTCTTATCTCATCCGAACGGATTTCATGGCATTGGATAGCTACATTATTGTTCCTTTTCCGAGGTAACATTCAGCCAAAGGTTAAAAACCGTCAATATTGAATACCGTATTATTACATTCTTTGCAATTCAATCTATTGTGGGTTAAAAAGTCCCTATCAGAAAAGATCGTATAGAGGTCGTCCTTTCACGACCTTGCAAGGGACTGTTATATTATACTCATGTGCACTTGCTTCGGAGAGGAAATCAGCCCGTTTGTGAGTTATGTGCCGAACACAAAACTGTACCTCACAAGATGATGGAGAGTGCCGATTTTTGACAGATAAGAGATGAAAGCATTGGTCCGTCAAATTTTTTTGAATATATTCGTGAAATTTGTTTACACCACAAAATCTGAAACTTATAAATCCTTCATTTGATTATATATGATTATTTGCGCCTTGCATTTATTTGTACAGTTTTTAAAACGTTTACGTTTTTGTTCATTTTTAGTGAATTTGTTTTGTAATTTCCCCTTATAAGGACCGATAGGACTCCAACGTTTCTGGACCGTTAAGCAATAAACTGACTTACTGGCCGTATAGCGTGTTATTTACCCGGGCTAAAATTTTCACGATTTTAAACAAAACTAGAAAATCAAATTAAGACGGACTATTATTTCGCGATCTAGACATGTGAAGGAATTAAATATTTGCGATTTGTTATCCCAGATACGGGACACTCAGCATATACAATATCAAATAGTTAAATTAATATTGCATATTGAGCAACAACAAGTAGGTATGTTCTGTAATATTATTATTTGAATTATTCTTTTGCGATAACGTAATAAAAGGTCTGTTTAAACATTAAAACACATGCAAAATGTTTTTTACAGGAACTGTGAATAATGTCCCTTTAACTATCCAAGCAATCGTATTTCAGCGAAGTACAATGTAGCTCTAAAACATCGGCATCAGATCCGCGCTATCATAAGGAGGGGCTATTCACTAACCTTCCCCGATTCTTCCATAGGCCAAAATCAATATTCCATCTAGTTCTGGCTACAAATCCGTCAAACGTTTTGACGCTTACAGAGAGTGTCCGCCCTCACTTTGGTTTCTGCAGGGGGGTCTCACTTCAAGAGTGCATCACGTGATTTCAACATTCAAATGAAATGATGGGCCCATAATTTCTGAAACAATAAAACAAAGGACTATATGCACTAAGGGGTGTTTTTGGCCCCATGCATTATTCCCTTTATACTTATACCAATGGAATGTGCAAGTAAAGACCTAACAAATTCTGTAAAACTTAAAATGTTTTTTTGTGTTTGTCCTTAGCAACAGGCCATAGCAACGGGCCATAGTAACATATTCAGCTCTGGTTTAAAAAGACAACATTTTGTGTTAAAATTAACATTTTGAACTCAAAATTTCATGTTCCTATTACAGCTGTAATATTTGTTATCTTAGACTAACAGTTTCTTTTTATTTATTCAGAGATAAAAGAAAAATATAATGATTTTGACCATAGCAACAAGCATCTTTGCATAGAAACTGACATTATTTACGGCTATTTTACATACAAATCACTACAATATACACATATTTGATACATACATTCATTTTCATTTACATCCAGAAAGTTAACTATATATTGTGTAATTTCCATTTAATTTTAGTGATTTTCCAAATACAACATTTTGACCATAGCAACAAGCATTTTTGCATAGCAACTGACATTATCAAAAAGAAGACCAAACGACAAATATATAGTTAAGGATTCTTTAATTGTTTTAATTATTGGCAAAGTATGGTCCTGGCTTCAACACATAGAAAGATGAACTCTGGGAACAGCAGCTCACCATATTAAATCGGTAAATATTTTGATATAGGGTACTGTTAAATGAATTTAAAATCAATTGTGTTACTGTTGGTCAAGTGAAACTCCGCCTCTCAACAAGTTGTACTTCATTTGATTAACAGATTTACTGGATGAATGATTAAATCTCATTATTACTATATTTTAAATACAAATCACTACAATATACACTTATTTGATACATACATTCAGTTTCATTTACAATAAGAAGTAAATTATATATTGTGTGATTTCTGTTTGATTGTAATGAACTTTACAAAACCAAATAGTGCATTATAAACATTTTGATCGCAGCAACAAGTATTTTTGCATTACAACTTTCATTATTTACATCTATTAAGCATACAAATCACTAAAATATACACATATTTGATACATACATTCATTTTCATTTACAATAAGAAAGTTAACTATATATTGTATGATTTTTGTTTGATTATTGTGGTTTTCACAAAACAAGTACATGTAGTACATTATTAATAAATAAGAATTGCTGCAAGTCAAAAGCAACTCTCATTTTCTTTGTATTTAAAGGAGATTAAAGAAAAAAATAATTAAGAATTAGACGTTGAAAAAATAACGTTCTCAATTCAGAATCAAAATGAACTTGGTGTTATTAAAACACAACAATAGAAACTTAATTGTAACAGACTGATGGACTATCAATTTCATTTATATGCTCAGCTGTATACTGTATACATGACAATGTATATGCTCAGCTGTATACTGTATACATGACAATATATATATGCTCAGCTGTATACTGTATACATGACAATGTATATGCTCAGCTGTATACTGTATACATGACAATGTATATATGCTCAGCTGTATACTGTATACATGACAATGTATATGCTCAGCTGTATATTGTATACGTTACAATGTATATATGGTCAGCTGTATACTGTATACATGACAATGTATATGCTCAGCTGTATATTGTATATGTTACAATGTATATGCTCAGCTGTATATTGTATACGTTACAATGTATATGCTCAGCTGTATATTGTATACATGACAATGTATATGCTCAGCTGTATATTGTATATGTTACAATGTATATGCCCAGCTGTATATTGTATACATGACAATGTATATATGCTCAGCTGTATATTGTATACATGACAATGTATATGCTCAGCTGTATATTGTATATGTTACAATGTATATGCTCAGCTGTATATTGTATACATGACAATGTATATATGCTCAGCTGTATATTGTATACATGACAATGTATATGCTCAGCTGTATATTGTATATGTTACAATGTATATGCTCAGCTGTATATTGTATACATGACAATGTATATATGCTCAGCTGTATATTGTATACATGACAATGTATATGCTCAGCTGTATATTGTATAAGTTACAATGTATATGCTCAGCTGTATATTGTATACATGACAATGTATATATGCTCAGCTGTATATTGTATACATGACAATGTATATGCTCAGCTGTATATTGTATAAGTTACAATGTATATGCTCAGCTGTATATTGTATACATGACAATGTATATATGCTCAGCTGTATATTGTATACATGACAATGTATATGCTCAGCTGTATATTGTATAAGTTACAATATATATGTTCAGCTGTATATTGTATACATTACAATGCATATGTTCAGCTGGGTATTGTATACTTTACAATTTGTACCAGAAATCATTCTTCAGTATTGTCCACAGTTGCATTTTCCCCGGCATCATCCAGACACTGTGCTAACTTTTTCCCCTTTGCCAAAGGATCATCCTGGTGTCTTTGGTATCCAATATACCATAACACACTGGCTACATGGGCACAACAGCCTACCACTCGTGCTCCAACTTTGCAGGTGCAGTACCATCCAGATATTGGGCAAGACATGTCCTCCAATATGTACTTGATCCAAAGTGTATGTACCGAGTTCTTTGAATGACGAGATTGTATCTTGACTTGTAGCAAACTTGGGAATTCTGTACAAAACATTAAGTCGTATGTTCCCTCATCACTTAAATGTTCCTTTGAATAGCAGATGCATTGCTTGATCTGGTACACACCCATGGTAATACTCCTAAGATCATCCATACTTAGGTGAGGAAAATCAGATAATACATCATTGATACTATCAATTTTCTTATAAGGAACTCTCCTCTTCACCAGGTTATTTTCTTCCACAAACTCCTGGACTTTATTAGACAGACACACTTTTTCCAACATCTTCGTGGCCTCCTCTTCCAATTGTGGGTCCATATTAGCTAAAGGTGGACGGAACTTGTTGCATATTGCACAAATGATTCGGACAAAATCGCCGATCTGGGGTACAAGAGTGTTTGGAACAACTTTATCAAGGAGTCTCCACTGTTTTAGCCTACCATTGGCACTCTCTACCACCCATCTAACCTTTGTGACTAGCCTTGAAAGGTTTGCCTCTTCAGTGGTATGCTGTTTTGCACCTTTCTGAAGGTAGGAAGGCATTTCTACCCTCAACCCACTTTCCTGTAGAAATTCCACAGCATCCCTAAAGCCTCTATCCACCACCATGACATCATTCTCCTTTAACCAATCTGCAATGAAGGTTAGAAATAAATATTAATATATATACTATCTATGCCACTGGCTTAAAGTAAATGATTATGTGATCTAACTTACTTTCATGGTCTGGTTATTTTTATAAACATAAACTGATCTTGGAAATTCAGTTGCTACATAATTATTTATCAGGTGAAGTATACAGTGTAATGACTCCAAAATGAAAACCTCACCAGAAAAAAAAATGACATCTGAATTAACTATATTTCAACATTAGAGGTATACATGCAGTGTTAGATCCAGTGTTCTGTATAAATACATCTATGAATTAACCGACAACTTCAATAAATTAATATTGCATTCATGGTCAAGTTTTGTCCATTTTATTTGCTAAAATGACCTCTTACAAAAGACGTTAACTTCATATATAAATTCAAAAGTTATCCTATTTCAATGCTGATAGATTATATGAATATTAAAATAAATTGTATGTTTACCTTTCATGTCTTCTGAATTCTTGTTCATCATGTGCTTGATGATGCTTGCATCATTGTTACTGTAGTCTGCCATATATGGTCCAAGAACGCTCAGCACATAGCCATCCGAACCAACAACCATCATTGGTTTAACTAAAGGACGGTTTTTATGAAGACTGTAAGAGCGGCGTTGAAAATAATAGTCACTACTCTTCTGTATAAATATGTATGTGCCATCTAACAAAAGAACAGCTTCATCTTCAGCCTTTGTGAAAAGAGTCCTAGCAACAGGTGTTGTGTGTCTTTCACAAAACTCTTGATGTGATATATGTTGAAATCCTAAATGCTTAGGAACAAATGTATCCATTAATTCCTCTTTTACCGAGGGAATTATACGCTGAACCTGAGCTTCAGACAGACCAAATAGCGAGGATAATACAGAGTTTGGAAGTCCAGTTCTGAGCTTAGTGAGAAAGACAGCAAGACATGTTCTGGTTGACCTGTTTAAGTTATTCCGTAACTTGTGAATGTAGGAACTCAGCTCATGAAACTGATCTCTTGTAAGGCCTGTGAGATTCTTATAATCAGAATCTAGAAGTGCAGTAGGTACATCAAAATTCAGATGAGAAACAGTTTTCATCAATGTTCTAACATTGTCCAAGAGATAACAAATCTCAGTTCTTGAAAGATTCTCTGAAGCTTTTGAAGAATTAAGAAGAATTACACTTTCTGGAGTAAAGTATTCATTCACAAGATGGAACTTACAACATCTACTATCACTGTTAATAAAAATGCCTACATGAACAAATGCCTGTGTAACAGCAGAAGCAGGTACAACAGTAAGGTGATTGCGATGTCCCGATGGTTTTCTACATACTACACAGTTCTTATGGTTCCGTGGGGTTGAACTGATTTTCAGTTCAACAGACTTTGGAGATTTCAAGACCTGAGATGCATCTCTCTGTAAAGCTGGGCAGAAATCAGGATCTGTCTCCTGAGAGTTTGACAAGACATGTTGATTGTTATTCCGTGTTAATACCAGTGGATCTGATCTAGCCAATCTCCTTCGACAAGCTGAACACAACACGTCTTCTTCAGTCAATGGTCGATAAAGTTTCTTTTCAGCTTTTCCCCTTAGATAAGGTGGAACAGGACGACGGGCTGAGGGATCAGATCTGCACCTCTTTGAACACTCAACACAACAAAAGTGCTTTGGCATATTGTTTTTGCAGTCTGGAAAAGAATAGGAACTTACATTATATGGTTTTTGGCAAAATGTGCTAAAACTTGAAATCACTATTTAGATACAAATATATTATAGCGATCAGGTTAAAACATGATTTCATCAATCTGTCTCGGAGTGAGCAAATATTGATGACACTTAAAAATAATTGTATAATTGTAATTGTATATTGTGATGCTAAATTGCCAAATAAAAATGCTCAAATAATATGAAAAAAATGAACATTGAAAAATATGTTTGACTGAGAAGTTACTTTAAGCCAGAAAAACTCTCTTTGGTTGCTTCGTCCTCTATATAGAAGGGAGAAGACCCAATGGTACAGTAGTACCCTTTACTTTAAGTAGAATAAAAATGTACTTTTCAATACCTGCATGTCAGTTTACTGCAAAATCTTGTGATCTTCAATATCTGTTCATCCCATGCTGGCCAAGATTTGTATCTCCAGCTACAAATATCAAAGAAAAATTGATTTCAAAATAATTTGTGTAATTTTTTAAAGTTATAATGCAAAGTATGAAAAGCTTATGACAGATGGATTAAGTATTACATGTACTGTGTTATATGTGTAGATTCATCTCATACTTTATATGTATATTAAATAATATTGTCCTTTTAAAATTATGTAGGTTAAAAGTTACAAGTGTTAAAATAAAATAAAAATCTTTAAAAATTGTCACACCTACATCAGAATAAGTGATATGCCATTGACAAAACACAAAATAGAATTAATATTTTTAATAATTGGGGGTCAGTTGGACCAAGTTGTAATTATCTATCATGCATCATTTTATTCATGTTGAACGAAAACAAATCTCTCTACTGTACTGTTCTATATATAACATCCTCAATATCTAACCTATTTATCAATAAAAAACAAAAAGTCTTTGTAAATCATATTACCAAAAAGATTGATTTCAACTTTTGATAAAGTGAAAATTGTTAATAAAAAATAAAAACTCATTCTGGTTAATCCCATTATATTCCGGCCAACTCTCTTCATCTATCTGGTCTTATTCATGTTGAACGAAAACAAATCTCTCTACTGTACTGTTCTATATATAACATCCTCAATATCTAACCTATTTATCAATAAAAAAAAAAAAGTCTTTGTAAATCATATTACCAAAAAGATTGATTTCAAGTTTTGATAAAGTGAAAATTGTTAATAAAAAATAAAAACTCATTCTGGTTAATCCCATTATATTCCGGCCAACTCTCTTCATCTATCTGGTCTTATTCATGTTGAACGAAAACAAATCTCTCTACTGTACTGTTCTATATATAACATCCTCAATATCTAACCTATTTATAAAAAAAAAAAAGTCTTTGTAAATCATATTACCAAAAAGATTGATTTCAAGTTTTGATAAAGTGAAAATTGTTAATAAAAAATAAAAACTCATTCTGGTTAATCCCATTATATTCCGGCCAACTCTCTTCATCTATCTGGTCTTATTCATGTTGAACGAAAACAAATCTCTCTACTGTACTGTTCTATATATAACATCCTCAATATCTAACCTATTTATAAAAAAAAAAAAGTCTTTGTAAATCATATTACCAAAAAGATTGATTTCAAGTTTTGATAAAGTGAAAATTGTTAATAAAAAATAAAAACTCATTCTGGTTAATCCCATTATATTCCGGCCAACTCTCTTCATCTATCTGGTCTTATTCATGTTGAACGAAAACAAATCTCTCTACTGTACTGTTCTATATATAACATCCTCAATATCTAACCTATTTATCAAAAAAAAAAAGTCTTTGTAAATCATATTACCAAAAAGATTGATTTCAAGTTTTGATAAAGTGAAAATTGTTAATAAAAAATAAAAACTCATTCTGGTTAATCCCATTATATTCCGGCCAACTCTCTTCATCTATCTGGTCTTTAGTTCCCCCCCCCCCCCCCCTTACGACGTTTTGTCGGCAGATATATTACAACTCATCACCTTCGTAGTAAACAATTTATGTGTTGGCGATATAAGGTGGTTATAAGGTAGTATTTTGTAGTATTGAATACAGTATTAGGTAATATTTGGTTGCATTAGGGCTAGTATTGGGCATTTAAACTTGCCAAGTAACTGTCGTCTGCCCGTCTGGTTTTCAACATCTCGGGACAGTTGGCAAACTCACCAAACATCGATATTACAAGCTGCATTCTATATTCTGTGTGCATACACATTATCTTTAAATAAACACCTACCAAATATAAAGTATTCTGGATCCAGCAGATGAAAACTCCACTTCTTTGCAGTATAATAGGCCGAAGAGCAGCTTTGTTATGATTAGCGCTTTGTTGACGTTTCCGCGGTAGGAGTACAGTAGTTTAATCGACAAGGTCCGGAATTTACGGAAAATGTGAAACTTATTTTTTATCATTATCAAATTTTACTTTTCTTACGTTTAAAATATGATACATAAATTAAATATACATTTTGAAATAAGCAAAGTATAAAATAATATTTTTACAAAACAAAAATATGTGTGAATTATTTATCACAGGAACGACAAAATCCGGATAAACTCGTCGCTTCGATTATTATAGTCATCGCTCATTTTGTGTTTCGGACGAGGTTCGCCTTTTTGAGATATTTTTTCAATCTTTAGATATGAGCGCAGTCGTGCTCCAAAACGAAACTTAAGGAGTCGATCTGTTTTCCACAAAGAAAGTCAAAACTAAAATATCTTTGTGGAGCAAAACTGCGCTCCTACTTAATTTTGATGTTGTACACGTAAATTTCTGTTGTTTTCGCGAAAATCTCGTACGTGCGCCTCAATAAACCATCCCGATTTTATATTCAAGACAATATAATTAAAATCAAAAGTTTTTCCAGAACTATAATGCATCTTAATTATTATTTCAAATCATAAAAATGTAAAATTTGTAAAATCATGAATGTCAGAATATTGGGGCAGATAACGGGGCATACCGCATTTGATCCAAAAGCAAAAGCGGTTTCGACAGTATCGGTTTATCACAAAAGATGGTTGCATTCTTTGATATCATTTACCTGTATAACTATATTTTATACCCTAAACAGGAAGTGACGTTATGAGAGGAACGATTTGTTAACACTAATATTCTTCCCTACTAGTGTGGCGCTGGCATATCTTACTAAGTACGAAAATCCCTACCTCCTGCACACGCATACACGCACATTCATACACAATACATATAGAGGCACGTCCTTAAATGACCTTGGCTGTTGAGAATATAAAGCCACACCGCTGGTATTCGGTCTTTGCGTATTGCAGAGTTATCTTATCTTGAGAGCAGGGATTGATTGTTACGTCATTGGTTTGTGTGAGAAAATTACGTCGCTTTCTCAAAAATTGATGACGTTACTCTCAAAAACAAATGACGTAACAATCAATACCTGCTCTCAAGAGAAGATAACTCTGCAATACGCAAAGACGGAATAACAATGCATGGCGGCTGCAGATTTTAATATCAAAAAGGAAAGTGTGTCCTTCACTAATGTATGACTCAAGACTGAAAGAGAATACAACAGAGCGAACTGTATTTGTCGGAAGGAAGATGCCTTAGAGGGAGAGACCGGCGGAACATTCTGGCAGCGATCATATTACTCCTGAGTGAACAAAATTATCACCATTTACGGCATGTTCGTTTATGCGGACCAACCGGTTTACCTGTGTTTAAATGTAACATTGTCTGTCAGAAATCATGTTGGACCTGCAGATGTTCATGTATGCAGGCCTTGCAGGACTATGTCAAAGATCGCCTGAAAGCAGCATTAGATTACTAGGTCCGACCTTATCACATAAGCGATCAACTCTGGTCCATCCGGTCCAACCGTTTGAATCGCAATAAACAAAGCGGTTGTGATCTATGAAACAGTTCCCATGTTTTAACGATGCATTTGTCTCGACACCGTTTATAGCACTCATAGGAAAGTGATTTTTAGTGAATATATTGAGGAGTTCCAAGGTACGTACTTAACTTTGTTAACATCACGTTGGCAATATTACAAACAATTACATTTGTGAATTAGTGGGAAAGGTCAACTTCTTTTATTTCCAAATGTAAAATTGCATGAATTTCAACTTCAACCAAGCCCGCAGGAACAGTAGAAAAAAAAATCAGTCAGGCCTAAGGGGCAGGGCATCTTCCATGTCAATATATTTTTGTTTCGTTTTTGATGCTTAAGTTTTTGTTCATATACTAAAGGTTACCTCCGCATTGACCAATTCTCTATCTGTGAAAGGATCGATTCAATTATATCTCTATCTCATACGTTTGGCTCAGAGAATATACGTTTTGCTTATGTGATACAAGTGTTGTTTGCGTTGCCATATCAATGCCCGGGCTGGTAGAGAGTTTTTGCACCGATCCAGGCAGGTTCTATTTATCATCCCGAACATTGATCCGGTTTTTCCATTCCGATTTAATTTTTACGTTTAGACACTTCAGTTTCCGGCGCAGACGATAGCAACAACAACAATATAGCGAGATGAAAACGACAAAAGAAATAGATCTATAGGTAATACTTTTACGGGAGTCATTGTGTCCGAGGGCAGGTAAAGAGCAGGATGAGTCCGTGATGAGGTTTGTTGATATCGGCGAGAATGAAACACCGACGTGGTTTGGTTTTATCTAGTATAACGTCCTATTAACAGCTCACATGTTATTTACGGACGTGCCTTCGTGTATGTTGTGGATAGGGCAGGTGTTTTTGTGTGTTGGGATATTAATTGAAATCATACAAAACATAAACATCAAAAGGAAAACAAAAAAGAGAACTGAACACATTTACTTTATGGCTTGCTTCTGTCAACGAAAGAAGGGATATGTGAACAATTCCACCTAAAGAACTTATTAGTTGAATTGCAAGGTTTTTCCTGTCAGTTCGCAAAACTGACAAGTCTGAATATCAACCTACTAATCTCAAAAGCTTTTAAAGCAGTATTAGTCAACACCTGTTGGAGAATCAGTATGGAGTCAATATATTATCAGATCTTCCATTCAAACAATCACGATTTGGTTTTATCTTGTTTAACTAACGCCCTATCAATAACCAATGGCATTTAAGGACGAGCCGCCTCACTGTGTGTTGTGTAAGCGTGTATGTGTGCTGGAGACAGGGTGTGTTGGTGTTCCTGCCTCCTTGTACACAGCAATAGCGCAGGTCTTATGCCGACTTTAAAGTGCTATATCACTGCAATGTCGTGCCGAAGGCACCCAGTAAAGCATTCAGCCCAGCCCGATAATATTATACTGAAAACGGGCAAACGTATGTATGACTTTATTGATAATAGGACGTTGAACCTGACACAATTGGCAAACACAGAACGAATCGATATGATTAAAAGTTCACTGGTATATGTTTCATTTCTATTTTTGCAAAAAATATCATTTCGTCAAAACCAATTGTTTGAGAAATTTTATTGAAACTTGAATTATGCTTACAATACTCAAAAAAGTTGTGAAGTTGCTACATGTATATACAGGTCAGCGGTACGTCTACTTTTAGGCCAAAGACAGTATCTTGGCTGATAAGCGGATATAAAGAAACAACATCTCGTCGGTAATATTCTTTAAAGCTTTCAGTAAGTTTTTCAACTGTAAATTACGTCTTTTTCAATTGCCTTGCCCCCGACTATTACCTTGCTGTCGTTTCGACGTCTCCGATAGCTTTACAATTACAGCCACACCAGACTGTTATATGGATGGAAAGGGATCAGGCAAAGAGCAATCAACTTATCAAGGGTTTCCAAAGTGCCAGCACGGCACGTGACAAGTGTAACTTGCCGACGATTATTACAAATTTAATTATGACGGTTGTAATCTTTTTTTTTCCTTTTCCTATTCTATAATTGTATCTTTTCATTGTAACGCCTCTCTTGGTGTCATCTTACATTTGTCTATATAGCAGAACATTCGCCTAAGGCAATGGGCTCTGGGACATGCAAAGGTCTTTATAGGACTATCTGTTTTTATCTGCTAAAAGTACCGAATTAGGGTAAAGAGCAACAACTGCTTCCTCCATCGTCAATGTAATGTGACCTGATGTAATACTGCACTAGATTCCCCCGTTGACAGTATATTGTGACCGGGCGGAATGCTGTCCTTGGTGGCTTCGGCCTGGCATTTCAATAAGATGGCACTATCAAGTCGTCATCATTTCCACGCTATCACAAGGGGGCAAGCACGCCAACATACCCTGTCTCCTGCACACACACACACACACACACACACACACACACACACACACAAGCGAGCATACACTACACACATGGAGGCACGTCCTTAAACAGCATTAGCTGTTAATAGAACGTTAAACGAAATTAAACCAAACCAACCCAGATGCCTTCTGCATGGAATTACACTATGGGTTTGGTCTCTTCCGTGGACCCCTCATTACTCGCCTTTTGAGATACACATTTTAGTCTGCTATTTCTCCTACATGTAATCAGCGGAAAAGGACAAATCCATCCCGGATTCTGCTTGGGAACCACATAAGCCACCTCTTATGACCATGGCATATGATACAGCTATTATTTCCCCCAACCAAAACGAGTAAGCACTTAAAGGTCGGAACGTGATCTGCACTATTGCACTATTCCAACTTAACGCCGTAAATACATACATGTACATTACAGATGTGGAGGCACATGTAAATGACCTATCAGGACGCTTAACGCAATAAACAAAACATAACGACACTCGTCTCGCGATATAAAAGCAAATAATCAGATAAAGCGAATGTAAATATTCATATTTATGACATGGGAACGGTTAAGGCAATCTTTGTGACCATCAAATGTTGAACTGTTTCCTATGGGAATTTTTAACTTGTGTAACGAACAATCAGTAGAAATTTGACGAACCTATTTAAAACCTCTGTAATCCGATGCAGAACCAATTAAGTTCATTTAACTTTTGCCTTCGGGAAACATACTTTATCTCGGGGAAACAGCTCCTCAGGTTTCCCTCTTACACAAGGGCAATAATTGTATAGATTTTCAATCATAAAGACAGCCATTTCTTTCATTAAGAACCTTCCAGTAACACTAGAGGTATTGGAGATTTTTTTATACTCCGGCTGTGAGCACTTTGAAGATTGCAACACTTGAGATGAACATGCACTATATTTTCCCTGCTCACTTCTCTTCCTTTGTGTCAGCAGTGCATCCCTAGGCACGCCTCTTCATACAACTCTTTCTGTTGCGAAGTCATTTAACCTCAAACACAACAACAACAACAACAAAGATTATTTTGGCCGGTGTATCTTTAAACAACAAATTCATGATAAATTCAAGCTTCAACGCCATAATGCTATTCCTATTAACACTCAAAACGATCTTTACATAAGACAAATTAAAATTATATAGGATATGTAATCTTTAAAACCAAACCGTTAGAGTGATATGTTTTGGCATTTTTAACCTTGAAGTTTTATGTATTCCTTTTTGTGAACATCTAACTTTAGGATGTTGTTTTGCCTTATATTGACAATAGGCCGTAAAATAAATTCAAACAATATAAAAAAAACGGAACCTCAGCTGTTGTTGGCATGTTAAACCCTGACAAAGAAAATAACTTGCAAATGTACCAATAATGTACCGTTAATCTATGTTTATCGATTTTCCTCAATTATATATACATATACATGTATAAGACGATTTCGCTACAGATATCAATGAGTATTAAGACTGTCTGGAGACCCGAGTTTGCCGTCCTCTGACACCCAAGAGCTACTTTAACCTTGTTGACTAGCACTGTCCATCTGTCATGTTAAAGCTAAAGTACATGGCATCGTCACATGACGTATCTCCTACCTCACATTGTGTGCGAAAGTCGAGTCGTAGTCGCATGATTACATGTACGTATAGATAAAATTGAAACTCAGACACTGATTTATCCTACACGTACATGATGAAGGCTGTGATTTGCCCACCTACTTGTATCGTTTAAACAGTATGTCTGATCCACAAAACAGATATTCATTATACTCAACAGTACATAATTTCCTACAAACTATTACTATCGGAAGTATGTGACCAGAATAGTTATCCATCAATGTCCTCCACATAACGATGATTGCGGAGGTCAAGTCTTATGTGTTTGATTAAAGGCTTATTTATGTTGGTTATAGCGCAAATAGCGTCAGGTTTACGAATTTGGAATCAATATACAGAAGATTATTCTTGATTTCTACTTTCATCATCCGAGGACCAGTTTCTGTGCTCTGACCTTTCCCTGTGCGCATACTGAAAGGTTTTGACGTCATCGGGGTTTTTACCTTTCTTTTCTTTGAGGGTAAACGTTGCTAGTTGCATTTGATGAAACTGAAAAGAAAAAAAATTAAGATAATAGAAAGATAATGGTTGGTTCATCTAAAGTGCTGTTTTTGCAGTTTGGTCGACCTAGTGTTATCTACATGTAACTACCTCGGGCATCAATCACAGTATTTCTGATCAATTTGTACTGAAAAACACAGTAAACAAAACAATCTCAATGCCTAACGTTTACCAACTTCTACCACGTCCACGATGAAACCACGCATTTCATTGGTAACTAACAACATATATATATGAAGAATTGGGCGATAGACAACGTATTTAATGTATGTATTTGCTATCGGCCAAACTAAAAAGGTTCTCTTAAGCTCTAGATCAACTTGAAACTTGTCAAGCTCACGGTCAGTTTATTCCACTGATCTCACCGCGAAGGTAACTTGAAATAGTGTTTGTAATCGGTCAAATGCTGATTTCAAGTGTTGACGAGCAACGTCGATAGATTGGTAGATTTTACTGATTAAAATACATATCTGATAAAAAGCATGACGTCAGTATGATTTGCTTATAGTCTGTTGAGCACGTGGCTAGTGAAATGAAAAAACCTACAACAAAGGACTTCCCACAGAGTCAGACACGATAAAAACGCGCAGTTTGTTGTGGAATGAGGCTTCACGTGCATCAAGTGTTACCCCGCGCAATTGAACAGCCTTATTTTGATAATTATATTATCAAAGTCACTTCGCTTATCACAGGCATCTCGTCACCATTAAAGTATACTTGGTAGAATGAATATGATTAATACTATGGTGGAAAACAAACTCAGAATTCGAAAATGTTAGATAATTAATAAAGCAAGAGGTTTCGTTAATCATTTTTTTCAACGTTTTCTCAATCTCGGTACGTTACCAACCGTAATACATGCACATGGTTATCTTTTAAATTAAGACTACCAAAACCCATTATCTTCCCGAAATAGACGAGTGTTCTGCAATCTAGTCAAACGTGTAATGATGCCAAGAGAGGCGTTACGAAATATATAATTCAAGCGCATAACAACAATAAGAAAAGAAATAAACACGAACCCCTGCTGTATAGTTGGTGCGTAAGAGATATAAACATTAATTTCACAAATGTGTCATTATTCACTTGAATAGGTTTTTTCTCAATCGATTGTCATTGTTATTGAATTTAATACTAATGGAATTGTTTTATCAATATACCGGTTTGTTTACCCATACATAAATCCTGTCCTCATGATGGTCTGTTATTGTGATCAGTTTTGCTATTGTGCAACATTAATGTGGTTTTGTTTTTATCGTTGAACAATTTAGAACTATACAGTCGGCGAAATCATGTTCCCGAATGAGAAACCGACTAAAAAAAAACTATATCCTGAAAAATCAGCGACATGAAATGAGACATTTTATCTTAATCAGTTTCAAATATATTTCACCGTCGATAGACATACTCGTTGTCAAATCCTTTGATGTAAAAACGTTTCCCAATAAAATTTACTCGTTGTCAAGGTCTCACTGCAATTTTGTTGGTGACGGATCTGAAAATGAATACATTGTTTAACGGTAAAAAAAATATTCAATTACAATCTGATTCAAACCTTTCAACAGATAATTTCATTCCTGACGACAACCATGCTTCGTGGTTAAGTACAGTTGTCATATACTGTATATGAATTGAAGTAATTGTTCCGTTTTTGTTTGAATGTCCTCGCAACAGCGAAGTCACATGAATGCTATCATGCCAAAGGCACCCAGCACAGCATTCCGCCCGGTCCCATTATACTGACAACGGGTGAACCGGTTGTTGTCCTTCCCTTAGTGCTGAACGTTAGGCAGGGAATAACAACTTCCATTCATAAGTCAGTTCTGGCAATCAAAACTTAAGCGCCAGGAAAATAACTTTCCGACCTGCGGTAAGAACATTGCAAATGCTTCACGTACGTTTCGAACCATGCCGCGGAAAAGCATTACACTAATTAGGAATTTGGTCGCCGAATGTAATTGACAAATTACAAAAAAGCTACTTGCACAGATGCCAACGACGATGACGCAGTTTACATACAGTGTAATACTGCCAGCGATGGTGAAGGAGATACCTAAACGGAAAGGTAAGGTATGAGATATACAAGAACGCCAGAATATTTGAAGAAAAATGATCACATGCAAATGCATGTTTACACTTTCATCACATGAACCTCGTTCTCTATACTTTTTCGACAGTTTACAAATAAATGCGTGTACCATTCCCTTATAAACTCGCATCTCATTCCTTTACCCGGCTACTTGTTCATGGCTATCCATTATGTGTCATCAAATATCCCTTAAACCTTCTCTTGAATATTGTCTATAAAGTTATTACATATGTACAGGTTTATATATCCCCGTTATTTGGTGGATCTAATTTGCATCCAAAATCAGCTTGATTGATCTCATAAATGGTAATGCCCCCTATCTCATACGGCATACAACCTTATCCCCTCCCCTCTTCCAGGGATGCTTTAACGATGGCTATGCAATATATGCATCTTTCATAACTCATATCATTTTCCTGGTACTTTTATATGACTATAGTATTTGTCTCCTTCATATCTAATAACCCCGCATCCCTTACAAGATATCTATCTGGTGGCCATCATATTTAATTTGGTTTTATAGGGTTCAAGGTCCTATTAACAGCTAAGGTCATTTAATGGCGTGCCCCCAGGTCTTTAATTTATGCGTGAATATTTGTATGTGTGCTGGAGTGAAGAGTATTTGCAGCCTCGCCATACATGTAGCACATATCTAATGCCGACCTTATAGCGCACCTAACTGAAATACCATGACGAACGCTCCCAGCATAGCATCCCGTCCGGTTACATTGTTAACTAGTATTTGCCATTTTTCAAAAATCTTGAACGTTAACCAAGGAATAACAACTACAATTGTAATAGCCTTGTTATGTCTCGGGGTGGGGACAGCAATTATTTCCTACCCCTACTGTTGAAATACGCAACACCAATGCTAACAGTGTATTATTGTCATACAGTAGAAAACGAATTAATTGTTATCTTAACGTCATGAAGTTGGATACAGAAGACGTATTTTTTCCCCGAACCAACAGAAATCACCTTCATCTCCTGTTTGTGACAAAGAAATGAAATACTTGCATGCAAATTAAAAAGTATATCTTACAAGTGAACAGTACAGAAACTGTTATTCAAAGAATTACCATTGTGTTTCGTTAATTTCTAATATTATTAAATTGACTGACCATAAGATCAGAAATAACATGATCCTATCGAAACAACTGATGCGATGCGTTACCAGCACATGATCTGATACAAACCATGAAATATGTGCAAACCATGCGCTAAAATGGAACCTTATACTTCCACAGTACCATTCACCCAGTCCGGATTTAGTGACCAGTTTGTCACTTCGTTTTACTCTGGTTCATTCGGTATAACAATAAAAGATTAGTAGTTCTACGACCATGATTACAATCTCTTTGATCTGCAGTAGACTAACGTAACACGGTCCTTTGATGCCCGATTCACATATACTAACACGCACTTATAAAATACACACATGAAGGCACATCCTTTAATGAATAGCGGTCAATAGGACATTAAACCCTGTAAAACAAACCAAACCATGCCCGATTATAGTAGTCTATACGCATGTCCCACTTAATTTGGTTTTCAATGGTATTTGGTATTTATTGGTACACTGATTGACCTCATATATACTGCAATGTGTTTGGTGTATAATAAAAGGGAATCCGTAACGGTATTTATTTATTGATATATCAAGATTTGTCCATTCCTATTGACGTCAGCTGCGAATATCTAATGCATTTTGGTATTTCAGTAAAAACAAAAACGGCTAAATAGCATTTTGATACTTTGATCAGGTATCGATATATTTAGACATCAATGTAGCATTCGTTATTTATTTGTGGATTACTTCCTCGCAACAGCCAGGGTCATATGTAGACGGGTGCCAAGGGAGACACAGCCGTACATATATTGTTATGATTGTCGGATTCTTAACGGCCCATCAACACAAAAGAGATAAATATGGCCAATTAAAAATAGATAAAATATGTTAAAGGAAATGACATTAAACGAATGAAAAGGTTAACGACAAACATCAAGTCAAAATATAAAAAATGACTATGGTTAGTTACATGTATATCTTAATAACAGACCAACAGTTTTTAAGCAGAATATATTTACTGTTTCGGAAAGAGATTTGACATCTGTTATATTATTATAAAAAAAAAATTGTTGGCAGAAGGCCACTGAAGTCTAATAATAGGTGATTTAATGTAAATGGTTCGTGGCAAATAAATAAAAGTGGGTTATGTATGATAGACCCATCCGGAGACAGGCAAGGAAATCATCATCTTAGTGGTTTTCTCTTTAGCTTGGCTACTTTTCATCGACTTCAGGTTTTACATCGTGTAATTTGTTCTCTACGGGTCGATTCTAAAAAAAAATCCTGAACGAAAAAATGGATAGTAAAAAGAAAAGACCAGAAATGATAAAGATCCAAAGTGTTGCCATGGGGGCAGAAGCAAATCCCCAATTCTGCAGGGCACCACATTTTCGCCTGATATACATGCAGGGGATTGCAGTAGGCCTATTCCTTCCCGAACCTGGACTGGCTGTAAAACAAAACCTTTATGCCATTCAGGTTCACTACGTACAATACCCAACCGATTAATGCACTGTTCTAATATTTTTTACTGCTTGACTACACTTTAACGTTTAGAACCCGTTTTCGCATGAATTTAAATCGGGACTGTTTATTGATACGAATATATATGATGCCCATTCTATCAAAAAATCATTTGATTTGAGCTTGCATCGAAACCTGTGAACATCACCAAGTTTCAACATTCTCCACTGCCTTCTTCCAAAATGATACGAGTGTTCCTGTGAAGCACCAACCAAAACATTTAATGACAATAGTAAATAAAGATTCATTTCGGGATGTCAACTAAATACACGGATTCCAGCACACATACGTTCGCCAAGGTGGGGAAGGTTATGGATTCTGTCCCCATGGCGGCACATACCAAAGTCCTTAAAAGTGGTAAATGGTATTCCATGTTAAATGTTCAGCATTTGTAGAAATGGCAACAACCGGTTCGTCCGTTGTTAGTACAATGTTATCAGGCGGTATGCTGTGCTGGCTACCTTCGTCATGGTAGTTCAGTGAGATAGAATTATAAAGTCGGATGACAAGGAGGCGACATGGAGGAAATTTCGTCGCAGCTGACATAACTTTAAACCTGATGAAAGCTTACAAAAATCTGTTTATTGCAACATCTTGTTCACCTCTCGAGCTTTTACCACTAGAGCTATTGCACAGAGAAATAAATCAAAAAAAAAAATCACTGGTAAACAAATCACATGTCATGGACTTTTCTTGTCCATGATACCGATATGATATCGATGTCAAATCGGCCACCTCAACCTCAGAACACACACGAAATGCATCGAGGCTTTTGTATGAAAGTTTACCTTAAGTGAATGATTTCAAACGACTTCCTTAAGTCTTTAAATTGAAATTGGTTCTCATCATGATGATATTAAATTATTTTGTTAGATTAAGTCATTGATTACTTACAGCGTTACAACAATTCAATGAAGTAAAGCTTAGTATTTCATCAAACAATTCCCATTGCATTTGCACTAAAACTTTCTTTTCCAACTAAAATAATTATAAACTCATAATTTAAATTTATAATTAAGGTATTTCATATAAAGGTTTTTACTTTGTCACTTTTCCATTAAATAAGATACTATTTAAGACCCGATTTCATTTGAGATTTTGCATTGGAGCGACATGAGCCATCAGTTTGTGAAAACAGTTTGATTCCTGTTTGAAATCCAAGTATTCAGTCAGAATAGCATTCAATATAAACGCACTTTTTCGAACAAAACGAGAAATTGATTCCATCCGGAATTAATATTAACATTACAATATTACAAAAAGATATCATACTACCAATTGAAATCGTTTTGATAAATTAAGTACGATTAATCAACGGTGACGTCATAATAAAATAATACAAAAATATAATAAAATGCTGACCTATATGCTCCCTTGCGTGTAACAACAATTGATATGCTGCCCAATTGTAACATTAGGAATCTTTGTACTTTCTCTCTTTTTCCTAACAAGAGACCTAATGGGCCTTAACTGCAACATTGGTATTTGTCTTACACCATAAAACTTCAATGTGGAGCATGGTCAAAGATAATACAATTGGCTTGATTATGAAACAGGCAGAACATATCACCACCGTGACTTTTTAGGTTAAGAGGAATTGATTATTTAAACATGTCATCACTGTGACCTTGATTAAGGTCATTCAATTTAACTATCCTGGTAGCCCGTCATCTGGACATTCTATTGACAAAATCACTTTACCTTTGGCCTTTTTGTTATTCAGAAGACCTTGTTTGAAGTTTAGACCCGTGACCTTCAAAGTGGTTCAAGGTAAATCATTTGGACAAATACTGAAGCCCTTCTTCCAATTATTCCACTGGGCATAGCTCATCTCCCATGTGCTTTACGATATTTAAGAAGAAGTTTAAAAAAGGAATAATTCATTTAACCCCTGCGACCTTAAGCGTGCGTCAAAATAATTAATTTTAACAGATCTGTAGTCCTGTTTTTATATTTAGAAGAAATTGTTTGAAAATGTTGACCCCAGTGCCATTACACGAGGATAGAGGTCAATCCTTTGAAAAAACTTCGAATAAAAAGACAAACCACTTTGAACGTGTACACCAAGGACTGAAATCCTACAATCATGATGATAAAACGCATAATCAATCTATTGCCATATGCAGGGACATACAAAAAAGGACGGCCTAGGAAAAGACATTTGACCAGAGAATTTCAACGATGCTGGGAAGCACACAGATTTTTTTTTTATCTTCAGGCAGTGTGCCCTTATTAAAGATAAAAAAATCAAATAAAACCTCATTATAAATCACGCAGGAGAAGCTGCGATCAAATTTGTAGCGTTGCCAGTGACGAAGATTTATGGTTCAAAGTGCGTTAATTAATTGAAATTAAAAACAAATACACCGACTGCTCGTGCCCTAAGATTTTGATTAATAATAGCTACATAAATCTACTTAACGGTCGATTGAAAGACGTGTCCCTTACAAGTTGGATTAGTTGTCGAAAACAACACAATCTACCGTTTGCGGACAAAATACTATGCGGCCATCATTTCCTATGATAAACACTGATATGTGCTTTCCACACTTGCCTCAATCATTGAAAGTTGTTTGATGATTTTATTTTGCTTTTATTTATGTTACTATTTGTTGGCCTTTATGACCTACACGGTGTTGATGAGCATTTAAGCATGTAGTAGTAATAATAATAATTGCCTAAAGCTAAACTTCTGTATTATTTTTCCTGGAACAACTTTAATTTGGTTGGTTTGTTGGGCATATCCTGAGCAGACATAATTCACTGTACCGAAGGCTAATCATTGTATCTTTTTTGGACCTCTGACCGCAATAATACAAAAAATGGCCCTTTTGTTATCAGGAATCAGGAATCAGTCAAAAATGTTACTATTAAGTAGAAATAAAATAAAGACAATAAAAAGATACAAAATGTTCCAAAAGGTGAAGCATAACTGATTTCGGTCAGTGCTGTGTCAACACGTAGAAAGCACAAAAATAAATACCAGGCTCTGCGAGAGGCTACAACATAACTTACCACTTTCACCACACAGTGCATCCGTAGGTATATTCTTTTCTAAATCCCGACCTGCAGGAGTAAAACAGCCCTGTCAATAGTAACTTTGGAAATATAGAAAATATAACCGAATAGATACAGGAAATAAAAGAATTGTCAATAGGTGAAACATTATAGCATTTTGTAAAATTGAATCAAACGCTAGTTAAAACAGTAAAATAAAACCTCTTCAAAACGATTCTATATTACATTTAGTATTTTCGGCCTTGAAACTATCAAAATATTTATATCTATGTATATAGTTGTACATACTCACCTAGTTATATTTTCAGCTATAATACGCGTATGTCAGACAAAACATCATTTAATTTCGGAAATATATTAGATTATGTATAACATCTGTTTATTTGTGTTGGTCAGAACAACTCAAGACATTGTCTTTAGCAGCGCATATCCAGTTTAAAGATGTTATCAGCGAAGTCTGCGTGACATATGCTGATTAAATATGGAAGGGGATCACCGCCATAATTATTTTTTAGATGTAATTAGTTACTTCTGGTTTTGAATCTAATTCTATGTACATTTGTATTATTTCCCTAGTTGATAAGTTATAGAATTAGTTACTTCTGGTTTTGAATCTAATTCTATGTACATTTGTATTATTTCTCTAGTTGATAAGTGTCTATTGTCCATGCTATGTACATTTGTGTTGTTTCACTCGTTTACAAATCTATTGCGTGTTCATTCCATGCTATGCTAGTTTTTACCGATCGCGATTTCGACATCGTTTATGATGGAGCGCCGCTTGTCGTCTTAATGAGGAACTAAAATTCTAGAATTCATTCTATAATTCATTCTAGAATTTTAGTTCTCATTAAGACAACAGTCGGCGCTTAAATCGCCAACGAAATTAGCGGAAAATAATGCTCGCTTCCTTAAACCGGAAACATACTCGATTGTGGCAGTAGATTTTGGAAAATGCAGTCGACAGTGCGGTAAGTCTTGGTTATGACATCAATTGAACTGTAATCTATTTAGGTTTGAGCCAAAATTGTTTGTATCGTAGCAGAAAATCGTCATATTTATAGGTAGGATGCCGTAGCCATAACGAAATCCCACAAGTATTCGGTAACTGGCCAAATGTTAACCCTGCACACAGGGGTTCGTTGCAAATCATCAAATGCATGTCTGAAATACAGAACTGATATTGGTGCTGTCATAGCTTGGCAAAGGGACAAGTCGGTCTTGAAAGGTTGCGACACGTTTAAAACGTTGTGTAGAAAGTAAAACTTTGATATCAAGTATCCAATCACAATCTGACTGTAAATTAAGATAAAAATCATATAAAAAATAAGGTTATTAGGCCTAGTCTACTACAAAAAATGTAGCAATACCCTTATGTTTTATATGAATTTTATCTCAATATTTACAGTAAGGATTTCAAATACCTGAACAGCCTGAAATTAGCATAAAAATCAAGATTTAAATATTTTCTACTGTTATTAGATCGTGATGACATCAGATTCAATCAAGTATGTCTCATTCGAGGAAAACGTGCATAACCCTGGCCTGCCCATATGTATTTGTTACAGATGTCATATTTAAACTTGTATCATATAGGAGATGACAAATCTATAGCTATAGTTCAACGGAACAATGGTTATTGAGTGATATTGAATGTCAATATTGTTGACCAATTATCAAACATATCTTTGATTTAAGTTAATTTGAAACAATTGTTTTAAGTCGTTATCAATTTTTTTCATGTGCATTATGTACAACATTTAGCAAATATTACTGAAATCTCAATAACATAATTGTTGTAGGTCTGGTTTGGTAAGCATGAAGTGTTATGAAGTGCCAGTTTGCCAACCTGATCACTGGTTTTTGACAGCAGACCGTCTACTTCCTTGATACCCTGAACAACTCCTACAGGGAAGAGGCATTTCCTGAACAATGGAGGTAGTGCATATAAAAATGTATCATGTTTCACAATGTTTGAAACTGTTTATATGCTGGTATGTGTAAATCATTATTAGGTCACCACCCGTCTGAAAACTTTTAGATATTTTCTTAAGAACCGGGGAATGAATCTTTTTAAACTTGGTAAGCTTCATCCTTAGTGTCCACTTGTCCTTAAGTCGAACAGCTCAGTGGATTTTGACTACATTTAGCCTGGAGTTCGAGTATCCTTGGTCAAAGGGAACCCAATTTTGTATAAACAGAGGGTGTGACCCTCCTTGAGGCAGAGGAGTGGGGTCCAATAGGGGGGAAATATTGATAAGTGTTTAAATTATTCTCTTTCAATATGCTGAGAGACAGAGCCTATAGTTGCAGTACATGATGTATTTAACCACAATATGTTCCCGTGGTTGTTTACATATCCAGTTGAGGGATTCAGGCCCTCTAGGCCTCTTGTTTGTCTCATCACTAGTTACCATTTTTACATCTAATGGTAACTAGTGATGGGCCAATACTTGATAATATAACTCAAAATTGATAAGCTTGCCTTTTCATTTATTGATTACAGGTACAAATTCCATAATTTGATCTGTCCATTACTGAACTCAAGTGTCAAATGTAGATTTTAAGTCTGAGCTATTTATTTTCTTTTTTTTTTCTTTTTTTCTCAACGCTTATGTAGGTAGTGATCCTGACTTTTAAAGTGCTTCCTTGAAATTTGACAAAAATAGAGGAGGCACAAATCATTAAGGAGGGTAACTGGAAATATTTATATTCCAGTACTTCCAGTAAACTGACCATCGGATATGCTTTTGAAACCAGATGCCTGTCACTTAGGTGACATTTAATACAAAGACATATTAAACACACTACAATTAAACTTCATGCTGATCAATAAAAGAATTTTAATATTTTGTTATGTTACCTAAATGGAATGTCAAGATTTATATGGATAACCCTTCATAGTTAATTCCTCTTTATTCAGCGACATCCTCGAGACACAAAAACAGAGGCATTCTAAAGACATGCAAACCATGAGATGGAAACTTGCTTTGTAATTCACTACCAGTGACTGGCAGTCCTGAAACAGGTGGTTAGCTTAAGTATATTCAAAATGAGGTGTTATTATAATAAATTAGTCCCATTATCATAAACACGGTATCGAAGTTCAATAGTGGGATCTGTATATATACTTAAAATATATGTTTCTTCTATGAAATGATGCTGATGTATTCAAGGTATATTATGTTTTATTGTAGGTTTAGTATGAACCAACTTTTAGTCAAATTTCAAAGATTAAATGGGTGACCTCGCAGAGTATATATTGCTATTCTCCCACAAAAGCATATCATACCGTCACAACTATCATATCTACAGTGTCTATTTCTGATTCATGACAATTTTTTTTTTCTTTTTTTTTCTCCAGAATGTCCAACTTTCTTGGCAAATCCAGACCTACCATCAGGATGCAGTGTTCTGTAAGACACTGCAAGAGCTTTGTCCTTCTAGGATTCCTAATCCTTTGAATGGAGAAAACAAGACATTGCTGTATATGTGACGATGAAAATACCATATTGTTGGACATTAATTAAAAAGAGCATTGACCAATGACATGTATACCGTGGCTAGTGATTGATAATTGTTGTGATTTTTCTGATTTCGCCATTAAGTCAGAATGAAGGAAAGACAAATATCATGGTTCATGAACTTCACAAACTGTCATAATCTTATGGTATAGTGAAGTGTCTGTCATAAGTGTGTCTGTCAACTTTTTCGTTAAATTACTTTTTAAATTGAAAATCACAGGGCCCTTATATTTGGTCAGCAAGTACCTAGGATAAATACTTTAAAGTTTCATCATGTAGATTAACTTGACCTTCTTTCAAGGTCACAGGTGTCCAAAACAGGCATCAGTTTCTTAAAAACTGGTCTTGAGTCTAATATTTCATGATGATTATGTTTTATTCAGTATATCTTTGCATTGCTTTGTTTAAAAAATATATTTTTTCAAATTGTTCCATCAAATATATGAACATGTATGTAGATATATGTAATGACAGCATACTTGTTGCTTACTTTGTCGTAGTGATTGTTTTGTTTTATGCATATTGATATTTTTTATGAAATTAAATCATTGACTGACGTAAATATGTATGTTGTTATTTATCTTCATTTTTGTATGTTTGCCTCTCAACAGAAACATATACGTCTCTGCTCACAAGTAACATTTATTATTCCCAGCCCCTACTCAACGAAGTTTGCAGAGGATGAATAAATGGATGCGGTCTCGCCCTCCATTTCCATTAAGAAAAAGTGTTGGGTTCATTTCTGGGTACATCTAGGTAATTAATACATGCATAATGGTGGCATCAATGACACAGCTATAGGGACACTAATTAATGTGTGTAGATGCTGAATTCGACTTACATTTTAGACTCCAGTGACTTCGTTCTACATTGTACATCAGTGCACATTAAGAAAAGTTGTGTAAGTCAATATCTCAAAAACTATTATATGGGTAAAACTTAAATTAATGATGCAGGTAGGGTTGCTCTACTGAATGCATGCATGCATGATGAGGATGCTTAAGCTGACCTTTCATTAAACACTTCAGTGCCTTTCTTTTATTTTAAATATAAATGTAAAGGGAAAGAGAATAGGTGCTTCTACCTGGGATCAAACCCTTGATCTCCAGGTTCCTAGTTGGACGCTCTACCACTGAGTTAAAGGGAAATTCCCTCTAACTCGAAGCTAGGAGGCGACCTTAATCCTATGTACAATTGAACCCTGCCACACTACTCCAATATTTTAAAATGTGTTCGCCCTCGGACACCACAACCCATGTTCTAACTCCCTGTCACTACAGGAAGGGCCACAGACACCATTTGTAACAAGAAAGAGAATAGTGTGCTTCCACTGGGGATCGAACTCTCGATCTCCAGGTTCCTAATCGGACGCTCTACCACTGAGCTAAAGGAAAATTCACTCTAGCTCGAAGCTAGAAGGCGACCTTACTCCTATGTACAATTGAACCCTGCCACATAAATAAACTTTAACCTTAAAAGGGAATTGCATATCTGGGTAATTGTAAATGCTGCAAAGATATTAACTTTAAAAAAATGTTCAGTGTTGCAAACTAAATATATTTGTCATTATATTAGAGCAATTAAAGGTTATTTATTTGATTTGAATTATTCTGTTAGATATATGTAACCATTCACAATTGTATAATTTACCAAAGAATTAAGTCTGTGAATTTACTAAATTCTGACATGGACTTGTCTATGAAGCAGTGGATATCGATGACAGCACGTTTTTGTTGGGTTTGAAAGTATGTATGATTTTGTTTCAATTGAACATTCTTATCAAAAAATCCTGTTTCATTGGTGTGGACAAAAACACATAATAGTTTACTCTGATTGAATCTAAAAGTAACTTGTTAGGTTGAGGAAGTTGGTTCATATTCTTCTCTTATCTTTGACCTATGGTAATCTTGCCCCAAAAGCCACTTCAAACTCTTCTCCAAACTTAAGCTTAAACTTATATATAAGAATAAGACATGCACAGTACAGGTGATAGAGAATTAATTGTAATTGTGGTGGTGTTGGGGTGAGATTGTCAATAATATAGGAGGTAAGAGATTGTTAAGTTACTAGCAACATTTAACCTACATAAATGTACGAATACATTATCTTATGATACAATTCCTTTGGTTATTTTTTTTCACTTTTGACTTAAATGTGTGTATTGGAGTGGGGAAGAAAAGCTATACGCTCTGTCAATATTAGACTCGCATTTAGTTTACGTGATTATTTTCTGGACTTGAGCAAGTCTAATTGTTCTTCTTGTGCAGGCCCTTAACATGTTTCTCGCACTGTCCCAGTCTACATCAATATTGACGGCGTCATTAATATGTTCTTGAACATATATTTAATTTATGCAGTAATGAATATAAGAACCTTCAAAATACAATAGTCAAAACGTAAACAAATAACGACATTGCGTCCGTACGGTGATCCGGATGCGGTTGGGGAGCGGTCCGTGTATATTTAAGACGAACGCAGCGCAGCTTGTCGTCATAATGAGGAAACCTCTCGTATTTCAACTGCTGGCTTACTCGTTTACTAGTTGACTAGCTAGCTTTTTCTGAATTAAAAGTTTGTTTCGAATTTCTGTTTTTACAAAAATGACGAAAGCTTCAGATCTACTGAGTATATACATATATATATATATACATCATTTAAGTCTGGAATGGATTGAATACTACAAGCTAACACGAAATCGCGTTCGGTAAAACTAGCATGGCATGGAATGAAAACTAGCATAGCATGGAACGAACACGCGATAGATTTGTAAACGAGTGCAACAACACAAATGTACATAGAATGGAAAAAGACACTTATCAACTAGGGAATTAATACAAATGAACATAGAATTAGATTCAAAACCAGAAGTAACTAATTATATAACTTATCAACTAGGGAAATAATACAAATGTACATAGAATTAGATTCATAACCAGAAGTAACTAATTATAAAAAAAAAAATTATGGCGGTGATCCCCTTCCATAATTAAATGTATCAAAATCGTTTAAAGAACATGATTAATGACCAAATTACAGTTGGATATGGTGAATCAGTTAAGGAGATATTCTAATTAAATGTTGCTTCCTTTCGGTAAGCTGTTAATTAAACTTAAATGAATAGGGTGTATTAGAACTTCAATAAGAACTCTTGACTCATAAAAGTATGCTTCAATATTATACAATTATGGACTTCAGGTAAGGTCTATCCCTGATTTACGAACCTGGTCAGAACAGGACCGTAAATCAGGGATAGACCGAAACTGAAGTCCACAATTGTTTTTTTATATGACATTTTACAATGAGATAAATATTTTTTCAAGTCACAAACACATGGATGGCAGACGAAAAAACATACACAAAAATTGAATTTTAGATTCAATTCCTGTGATATTTAATTTCAAGTAAATATTATTTGCACAATCGACATCATCAATATTCACATAGTTCAGAATTTGATGAGATAATTAATTTGTAGTTGAATTCAGTAATGTGATTGGTAACAGAATTACAGACTGGCTAGGAAATTACCTAGGCCTATTTTTAGTAGCGGTCTGTAACACTTTTCTATTTATACGTCGACGTCTGTAACACTTTTCTTTTCATAGATGGAGGTCTGTAACATATTTACAGACTCGTCACATGACGTCGCTCCTCCAATCAGGGCTAGGAATTAGCACCAGTCATATTAAAATGCCCATTATCGCATAGCAATAATACCCATGGACTTTTACGGATCGCTTGTCAATCATTTGTAGAACATGTTCGATTAGTTTTGTGAAAACAATTACGGTTCTATTATCATTGAATAAATTGAATTCTAACAAGGTCCATAGCTCACAAAAATAACAATTCTCGAAATGACTTCACATATGAGGAGTAAGTTGCAGACAACAACTTTTTTTCATAAATATTGATGCATAACAATACCCATCCATCGACATGCAGCGAGTTACAGAAGGTGTATTGTTTTCCCAATCTCCAACCTTGAAGGGCAATACCTTTGGGTTCCTACGTTTAAATCTAATTGTTTGCATTCTTACATAATTATCCCTGTTAAATGTACAAAGAAATTAGATCAGTCATATTATTTTGCAAACTGTGTCACGTTTCATCCAAGGAAGCCACTTATATACCTTATTTCATGACTAGTCCTTAATTTTTTTCAGAGGGAGTTAACATCTTTTTTACGTACATTTTATTTGTATTTGACTTACATAGTCATTACACTGTTGTAAATGTTAAACAATACAAAACCCAAAACCAAACAATACAACAGTTTGGAGTCGACTTTTGATCTAATAACAAATAAATGTTGCCAACGGTATACCGCTAGCAAAGAATGTCAATAGTCCAAAGATAACCAACTACGAATTGTTTTCAGGAGTAACATTATATTTTCATCAACCCTAACTTTGTACTTTTTGTTTCTCCTCTCAGTAAATATATTTCCTTTGAATATAGATTCCATACCATAAAATTATCTGTGTTTTGTTTCATATTCATAACATGTAAAACTTACCAGTCTTGTCATTCTTTCCAACTGTTAGGAACAATCAACGATGCTTCAACACTTCCTTACTATTTTGATTGTCTTTTTCATATACGGTAAACATCGCACTATCACATGGAGGCAAGTACATCAACATACCGCCTCTAGCTAACAAAGAAGTACATGCTTACACTGCACACATGGAGCCAAGTCCTTAATTAATCTTTGCTGTCGATAAGACGTAAAGACCCTGTACGACCGACCAGCAGCCTAATAATACCTCAGAAAATTAAAAGTTAAATGTTTTTCGTTTAAGATGAGGAATGCCAATGCTTTAAAAGATACATTCTATCAGAAATTGTGAAACAAATACGGGAATATTCTACAAATAATTCAATAGATATCCTAACCCGACAATGTCAATGATGACTGAAGCTTATCTTAGAAAAGACCCTGTACGACCGACCAGCAGCCTAATAATACCTCAGAAAATTAAAAGTTAAATGTTTTTCGTTTAAGATGAGGAATGCCAATGCTTTAAAAGATACATTCTATCAGAAATTGTGAAACAAATACGGGAATATTCTACAAATAATTCAATAGATATCCTAACCCGACAATGTCAATGATGACTGAAGCTTATCTTAGAAAAGACCCTGTACGACCGACCAGCAGCCTAATAATACCTCAGAAAATTAAAAGTTAAATGTTTTTCGTTTAAGATGAGGAATGCCAATGCTTTAAAGGATACATTCTATCAGAAATTGTGAAACAAATACGGGAATAGTCTACAAATAATTCAATAGATATCCTAACCCGACAATGTCAATGATGACTGAAGCTTGTCTTAGAAATGATGTGTTATATTGGTAGTCTTTCCAAATATCCCAATAGATTGTCTATGAATGAATGGATAGTTCATATAAAAGATGGTCTTTATTTATGTGGCCATTGATGGTTATGATAAGCCTAGATGATGTTAATGTCCATACCGTAATAAATTGAGACGTGTTTCGAATACAGAAATCGCCATCGTTTGCCGGGCAGTATTACCACCTAAATAGTATATTCATAGAAAGCCGGTATCTTGAAAGGACACACGCGTTGCATGGCATCTGGTAGCCGGATAAAACATGCTTTTTTGGTTTCATACATTGATAGTTTGGCGTGTTAAGAAGGTATTGAGTACGGCGAGCATGATTATATTTACAGTTGGATAATGTGGTAATAGAATTGAGTTGTTTTAGTTGAATAACGCATTCAGTAGTTTTTTTTAATATATGCATGGGTCTAACGTCATCCCTACAGCCATTTTTGGGTGTTCTGTGTGTGATTACATTGGATTATGATTTATGCTTCAATGAGTGTCATCCTAGTTGTGCGTTATGGAGGCTTTGAGCAAAACTACAAGGTATGGCGTGATTGTGATATTCATATTCAATATTTACACAGAGATTAGCAACGGCTGAGATAATAATCGAGTTATCGTGAACACCCTCCAATAATCACTACATTTTGAATTATCTCTAATACAATTAGAAACCGTGTTTTACCATTTTGAGCTGGTACCGACCGCTTGACATATTTTATAATGCCATACTAACTAATATACAACTATTAAAAGTTTGTTTGATACAGTTTTATGGGTAATTAACATTTGATTGTTTAAATCCGTATGAACGTGCTATTTATAATACTTTGCATCAATCTTTTTAACCTTTTCACCTTTTAGTTATAGTTTGATGTATTACTCTTGGTAAATGTCTATTTTTACCATAGACTCGACGATGTTTTATTAACGACAGGCCATAAACCAATAAAACAGAAACAGCTGATAACGTTGCCACCAATATTAAAAGCTGTCTTGTTTAATGCATTCAATTTGTTTTGTTATGTGTGTAATTTTACATGGAGAACATTGTATTCACCAGTTATTTTTATACATTCAAGATCGTCTACTCCCTTTAAACAAGAAAATATCACATGTTGATATCTTACAGCTCGCAACAAATTGAAGCGATCGCATATTTGACAGTTTTTATGAATATTCTTCTATTGATACGATGAAATACAATACATTAAACGACATTATCTGCTGTTGATTTACTGACTAACGAAAAGGTAAGTGGCAGACAGTTAATGCTGGCACGAATCCTGATGTTGTAGTAATCTAACACTCTTAACAAGCTATCGAATTTATTAATGACCGTCATTCGGCCCTGGCACTCGTTCTACTGATAGTCCTATCTGTATGTCTGTAGAATCGTTCTTGGAATCCTCCCGATGAAGCAATAGTTATCTCTGTGATACGTTTGTATGTCAGTTGCATTCATGTTATATATAAAATCTCAACTGAAGCGATAGTTCTCTCTGCGATGCGTGTGTATGTCTGTTGAATTTCATGTTACATGTAAATTCCCGTTCTCCCTGCTTGGTTGTGGTGATAGTTGTAAATATGGATATTCAGCATTTTGTGTAATTGCAATATGTTGTTAACCCGTTTTCAATATGTGAACTGATTTAATAATGAGCTTGGCGCCTACGGCAAAGAATTTCAGTGAGGTTGCAGTCTAAAATGTGTTTCAGATCCACGCTATCACAAAACGGCAATAGCACTAACTTACCCTGTTCAAAACACATACACACCTGCACGCAAAAATTATGACATGAAAACACCGTGTTGAGGATGTGATCTGGTTTGTATGTGTTTAGCGTCCAATTGCCCATTTAGGGTTATGGCGGTGGAGGACAACTGGAATACCAGGAGTAAATCCACATTTTTACATGACATTTTCTATTGCGAGGGTTTGTAATCATGAACAACACAGTTTGACTGGGACATACATGTTCTACTGTCATATCAAAATATCAATAAGGACACGTTTTTATAGTGCATTCAGCTGTTACTCTGATAATATGAATCGTTTGATGCTACAGATGTATATTAACAACAGGTTACGCATACTACGAGACAAACAAAACATCTACAGTATTTCGTTTGTTGTAATGAAAGGAATGATGCAATAACAAAAAGAGGCACAGAGGGGCTGTATCGCTCACCTGGAGATGTTAGTATAGCCGGATGTTGCTGGAAGTGTACATATATTACATGGTTAGTCAAGGATTATATTTATAATTATTGGACAAAATCCTGTCATACCTACAAGAAAAGGAGGATTTTGAAGAATTTGCTATGTTTAACCAATTGGGCCCTACCCCTCTGCCCCAAGGGAGTCAGACCCACCGTTGATACAAAATAAGGTCCCGTTCACCCAATGATGCTTTAGACCAAATATGGACATAATCCTGTCATTCCTACAAAGGAAGAAGGATTTTAAAGCTATTTTTCTATTTTGCCCCGCCCCTCTGCCCCCGGGGGATTAAAACACACCATTTATACAAAATTGATTTCCCTTCCAAATAGGATGCTACTGTTCAAATTTGGTCAAAATACCTTCATCCACACGGAAGAAGAGGGATATTAAAACTATTCCTCTATATCCCACATTGGGCCCCGCCTCTCTACCCCAAGGGGAGTCAGACCACAAGATGGAGAGCGTGTTAAGAAGGTATCGAGTACTGCGAGCATGATTATACTTACAGTTGGATAATGTGGTAATATAATTGACGCGTGTTTTAGTTGAATAACTCATTCAGTAGTGGGTTTTTTTAATATATGTATGGGTCTAACCATCCCTACAGCCATTTTTGGGTGTTTTTTTGTGTGTGATTACGTTGGATTATGATTTATGCTTCAATGAGTGTCATCTTTGTTGTGCGTTATGGATGCTTTGAGCAAAACTACAAGGTATGGCGTGATTGTGATATTAATATTCAATATTTACAGAGATTAGCAACAGCTGAGATACTAATTGAGTTATCGTGAACACCCTCCAATACTTTCTACATTTTGAATTATCTCTAACACACTTAGAAACCGTGTTTAACCATTTTGACCTGGTGCCGACCGCTTGATATATTTTATAATGCGATACTTACTAGTATACAACTATTAAAAGTTCGTTTGATATAGTTTTATGGGTCATCAACATTTGATTGTTCAAATCCATATAATATTCGGATAAGTTGGGAATACGTTCTAAAACTACCTTACATAATTAACTATATTACATTAATTCAATTTTTTGTTATTTGAAATACTTTTAGTTATAGTTTGATGTATTCCTTTTGGTGAATGTCTATTTTTACCATAGACTCGACGATTCTTTTTATTAACGACAGGCCATAAACCAAT
Organism: Mizuhopecten yessoensis; assembly: GCF_002113885.1. NCBI lineage: Eukaryota > Metazoa > Mollusca > Bivalvia > Pectinida > Pectinidae > Mizuhopecten > Mizuhopecten yessoensis. Next base: position 1,098,867 of record NW_018408726.1, read on the forward strand.
AAAATAGAAACGGCTGATAACGTTGCCACCAATATTAAAAACTGTCTTGTTTAATGCATTCATTTTGTTTATGGTATGTGTGTTATTTTACATGGAGAACATCGTATTCACCAGTTATTTTTATACGTTTAAGATCGTCTACTCCCTTTAAACAAGAAAATATCACATGTTGATATCTTACAGCTCGCAACAAATTGAAGCGATCGCATAAATGACAGTTTTTATGAATTTTCTTCTATTGCATCCGTTTATACAAAATTGGTTCCCTACTAAGTGCTTCATACCGTATTTGAACAAAATTCTGTCATTCCTACAGTCCCTTTTGCCCAAGGATGCTCCAAACAAAATTGGGATGAAATCCCTTAATCCCTATGGTAGAAGAAGGATTTTAAAGGTTTTACCTCTATTTCACCTATTCGGCCTCGTCCCTCTGCCCCCAGAGGAGCCACGCCCACCTTTTATATAAAAATTGGGTCCCCTAGAACTAATGATGCCCCAGACCAAATAAGTCAAAATCTATTTGGCTGGTCAGGACTAGTAGGGTTTTAAAGGAAGGACGGACGCAGTGGTATGGCATACGCTCGCCATGGTCCTTACGACCAGGTAAGCTTAAAACTAGTTTAAAGATATGTTTACAGTGTTTCGTCTTATGAAAGGACATACTGAGCAATACAGTTTTCGCAGGCTGTTGAAATGACGGAATATTGACGTAAACATTTTGTTTTGCTACCGGCTACATATGCATATTCACTGTTCGCCGTGCCTTGGTGTACAACCAAATAATTTCCTATCCTATGCAGGTTTGAGGAAAAATAAACCTACTTATACCAACTGCATGTCGTAGGAGAGGAATAACGTATACCTGCTTTTATTGTCTCATGTTCAGAGGACATTAAGGAAAACAAATTGATCTGCTGTCCCCGGAGCAACAAATGTACTTTTACATCCCTAAGCAACCGTCTAAAGTTGACCTCAGCTGTTGTAAAAGCTTTTAACAAAATACATCCCCGGCGGGTTTTGGGAAAGAATAGACTTGCTGTATCGAACTACATGACGTAAAAGGCGACTTATATAGAAAACTTTGCAGAAAAGGGGGTTTCTTCTGTGTCTTCTACTGAGCCAAAATCGAAGAAACAAAATGTTTGGAACTTAAAATTTGCTCTACTTCATGAAAACCTTTTTGTTTCAAAGTGCCTTGTCCCTGCAGGTAATTTTTTTTTGTAGGGCGTAAGAATTGTACCTGCTGCCCACATTGCATGATCGTAAAAGGCGACTGAATGTGGGATCTTATCTTTTCTCTTCTTTCTGAACAACTTTCTTCTTCCTAATGTCTCCCTTGACAATGCCCCACTTTTGGCCTTTAGTTCGCCCCTGTGAGGAAGGCTTTGGTATCTGTCCCCTGGCCAATACATACCAGACTCTGTAAAAATGCTTAACTCTCAGCAATTTAGGAGTGGGACGACTGATTCGCCCGTTGTCAGTATAATGTGACCGGGTGAGGGGTCCTGCTGGGTGTGTTCGGCAGGATGTTTCAGTGAGGTAGCACTATAAAGTCGACATCAGTTCCGCGCTATCACAAGGAGACAAACACGAACATATCGGAGCCTACCAAAACACTCACGCATACACTACACGTGCAACGTGCACACAGGGGAAGCCGCCCTTAAATGACAATAGCTGTTGATAGGACACTAAACTATACTAAACCAAACCAAACCAAGCCTTGCTTTGCTAAACCTCTCTTTCTTAGCCTTAATGTTAATATTCGCCAAAGTGGTGAAAACAATGGGTTCTGACCCAAAGCCGCGACTTACCAAAGTGCTTTAAAATGGTAGTTGTTATTACCTGCATAACTTTCAGCATAAAGGGTCTTCTTAGGTGAGAAACAAACGACTGTGATCCCCCTTCGCAACAATTGGAAATTATTTTCCTTACCACTTACCTACCCTGCACTGGTTCACCCGTTGTCAGTATAAAGTGACCGGGCGGAATGCTGTGCTTGGTGCCTTCGGCATGGCATTACAGTGAGATAGCACTATAAAGTCGGCATCAGATCCACGCTATCACAAGAAGGCAATCACACCAACATACCCTGTCTCCTGCATACACACACGCAAGCACGCATACACTACACACATGGAGGCACGTCCTCAAATGACCTTAGCTGTTAATAGGACGTTAAACAAAATTAAACCAAGCCAAACCAAACCCTTGGCTATCATATTTTAAACCTATTCAATAAATACCGTTTCGGCCTAATCATTACCTGGTAATTAGGGATATCCAGGAGCCAAGCCTAATGCAATATGACATTTTGAGAAAACAAACTGTCAATATGTTACCATTGTTACGTCCTCTGTCATTATACCGACTAAGGGTAAACCTGTTCATACCGCCCATTTAAAATATATTGTACAACAGAGAGCGAGCAGTAAGTGCCTTTTTGACATCTTCGTTTTGTGTCCGTTAGAATAGATAACCAAAGATGTTCCTCACTAAGGCGAAAGCACATCACTAAGGCCTAAAATGGAGCTGCGGAAAGTGAACAGTAGTTGGACAGAAGATTCGGTTGTAAAGAGTTTAACTTTCTATCGACAGCTAAGTCATATAAGGACTTGCCTTCGTGTGTGTACATTGTATGTGTGCCGGAGACAGCGTATGTTTGTGTGTTTACCTCATTTTGATAGCGCGGATCAGATTCCGACTCGATAGTGCATTCTCACTGAAATACGAAACGGGTATAACTATGTTTCTATTTAATAAATAACCAAATGTGTTTAATTATTTATGAAACATCTTGAACACAATCGTTTTACTACAGCGGGGCGCACGCACTTACATGCGATTACCATGCAACACCCTCTCTAGGGTTATGGTTATAATTAACAAACCAAATATCTCCGACCTGGGGGGTGTTCAGATGAACAACATAGCGATATAGACACATTGGGTCTCTTGTTATCGATTGTCACAACAAACGTACAACGATTAATCTTTGCGTCCTCCATGATGATAAAAAAAATCTTAAGGAGTGTCAACGTAACGTATACCGTTTAAACGATGTAGTAATCAATTCTATGTTATAAATCAAAAGGTTTTATCAGATGTGACATATACGATTTATAGCAAGGAAGGTATATCACAATCAGCATACAGTTCTATCAATTATCAACAATGTAGCTCTAATTTCGTCAATGTTATTAGGTTTATTGTAAAAAAGCAAATAGTCATATATGGCATCGTTACATATACAGTTAATATGATTTACATCTGTTTCTGAAAGATAGAGTCGTAAAAGGAAATATACATCTTTTATACGACCAGATATTATTACCGTTGTTATGTACAGGACCTATATTGGATTTTGCGTATTATTTACAACCCCGGTATCAGTTATAGACGCCTTATATCAGGTTCGGAACATACTGACGATCGTGACGCGAGATAATGATCGTGACAAAGAATGTATCATTAATATTTAACGGAAGGTAAACATTCGAGTAGCCACTCCATCTTTCCGACTGTCAAGCCCACCACAAAAAAAACCAGTCACTCGACATACCGTTAAGTGGTATCCAATCCGCGCTTTTGGGGCAAATGCACGAATATACTGCTTCAGGCACGCATACATATCATATATGGAGGCACGTCCTTAAATACCATTCTTGTTAATAGTGCAATAAAGTCTCTTTAACCAAACATTTTGACACGTTTTTTCGCATAATGACAACGACATTTCCAATATGTTCTTGTTTTTGCGGAACTTACTGTACCATTAACTATTTGATGTTAGACCATACGCGGGTATGTATCATTTTCAAACAGACAAACGCTTTTCAAAACAAACCTCCCCGTCGCCAATTTTCCCTCCAAAATGCTGCTTGTCCGAAACGGATAAATCTCTCAGCAACATCCTTACACTTGTACCTTATTGGGACCCATCCCTCTGTCACTGATACAGGTCAGAGATCGAGAATAGATACACTTTCTGTTACCCGCTGCATGTGTCCGAAGAAGCGAGTCATTTGGGAACTCCCTGCAGAATGGTTGATTTGCTTTTGTGCCCTCTATTTTAGGACACAAAATCTGCTACACCTATTGAAATATTTGAGCTCTTTGTGATTTTCTTTACTACAAGATACTGTTTTATTTCCTAGCGCCTTGCCTGGCAAATGCATCACTTTTAACTTTAACGCTCGCCCATATGAGGAAGGCAATGGTTCTGTCCCCGGTCCGGTACATACCAAAGTCATTAAGATGGTATAGTTGTTATTCAATCCATATCGTGCAACGTTAAGGGTAATGGCAACAACTGGTTCATCCGTTGCCAGTATAATGTCATCGGGCGGAATACTGTGCTGGGTGCCTTTAGTATGGTATTTCAGTGAGATACCACTATAAAGTCAGCATCAGATACGCGCTATCACAAGTAGGCAATTACACCCTGACTCCAGCTTAACATACACACTTGCACGCATACATACCACACACGGAGGCATGAACTTAAATGACATTGGCTGTTAATAGGACATTAAAGAAAATAAAACCAAACCCTATGAATACAATTTTGTTAAAATCTCGTTATTCATACAGGCGAAGAATTGTATCGATTTACGTAAATATCGCATATTGGGCCCCGCTTCTCTGCCTTCACGGGGCCCATGCTATTTTTTTTTAAATAGAGTTCAAATCCCTTCATCCATACAGAAGGAAATATTTTAAACATGTATCTATATGTTCTCCGCAATGGGACCGCCCCTCTGCCCCATGGGGTCCGAACCCTCAATTCATACAAAATTAATAGAAGTTGCTTAATGATGACATAGATAATAATTATTTCTTTAAATTTTACCTTAATTTTCCTTGTTGGGAACAAAATTGAGCCCCAATTCTCCAAGGATGCCCGAAATCAAACTTAGTCAAATTACACCGAGTCCTTCAGGACCAGTGTCGTTTTAATGGAAACGTTTAAGAACAGAGGTAGGCTTTGCCACGTCAAAAGCTCACCAGGTGAGCTAAACATGTAATTAAATTTGGTCTACAACATCTTTATGCCAAGGAAATGCATTGGTGTATCCACGTTGGAATTTGCCGCCATATGGTCGTGAATATTTTTAAAAGAAATAAAATCTCTATTCGAGATTACCTGAAAGCTGTCTGTTCTAAACAATATAGCAAACCGTTACTACTTGGATTATATTCACTGTTGTCTTATATACAAATGGGTGTGTTGTCATGTCTTTCACGGTTTTGTTTGTTTGATGGTATGTTTGATAACCGTGTCCAGATGTTACTGCCCGAGTGTAATGACATTTCAAATTAACCCCAGTGCGGAAACAGATGGGTTTCCTGAGACTCCAAGAACACAACCCCATCCATTCGCATTATCTTAAAACACTATGCAATTTCCCCGTGACTCATGACATTTGAAGTCCTCCTTTCATTTGCCTTACAGTCATTAATCCACACATACTATAGAAGTTGCAAGGACATGAAACCTGAACAACTCAGTTTATCGGCCATGAACAAAGAAATAAACGATTTCCTGTGTTTTTGGTCTTTTAACATATTATAATAATGACTCAACATATTTCGGAAAAGTAATACTAGCGTATTTTGCATTCCTTTTCCATTGCAGGCAAAATACTACAATGGTTTCAAATATGCAATACCTCCTCCCAAAGAAAAAAACCCCAGTGTGTTTTCCTTTTCAATGATGATTGATCAAAACTACAGTAATGACGATACAAAAAAAAAGTTTCTAATAAATTGTACATAGTTTCATATTTTGGTAGTAGTAATGCGATTCTTGAGAAAATATAGTGTAATTAGTGTAAAGTAAGACGTTCAGTAAATTCAAAAATAGTGGCTTACTCGATGTACGGGCAATAAATGTTCGCATCATTTATATAGGCAACACCCTATTTGGTCTGCTATTTGAAAAAACAAACATTTAAACACCATGATTGAAGAATTTGTATCTTAATTGTTTATAAAAACAGGAACAAAGAAAAAGTGATATCAAATGTGTGCATGGAACTTAAAACCAAACAGAAGACGAAATTGATTGAGTTATCAATTGATTAATTATCTATCCATTAACAGGTTTCCTTTTGATTAAAATTAAACGTTGTTTTGTTTGTATTGAATTTATCAACCAGGGGTATTTGAGAACGGACAGTTGCCTTAAACACGAAACCGAAGGCCAATAGAGAAAAAAAGAAGGCGGCAAAGATATGACACTTAAAGTGTTGCAATGGGGGCAGCAGATTAACTTTGGTCTCTTCCATGTCCCCTTCGTAGAAGACACATAATAATAACCCCGATTCTGCAGATGCCCCCACATGATTTGTCTCGTGCGATCATGCAGTTGTATACAGCAGATCATTCCCCGATTATGCACGGGTTGTGAAAGATCTGTCAAGTACAAAAATATGATATATGAGAAATGTCCGACTGGTTTTTGAGAAGTAGCGCTAATAAACTTCGCAACTGTCGTAATTCAGTATGGCCGCCTGCCACCAATTTTAGTCAATCTGGTCAGTCCCTTAATTCATTATACATAATTAGAGATCAAGTGGAACCTACATTTGAAGCTTGTGAAAGATCCTTCGTATATCTTTTAAGTTCAAGATGCCTGTTGACCATCTCGGTTTTCTAGTCAGTCCCATTATGCAATATGCAATAAGAAACAATGGGAAACCTGGCTGAAATGTGAGAAAGATTCCTTTAGCACACTTGGGATCTATTTCGTTTCTATCTTTCCTGTCATTTTTGTCATCCATCTATATTCTGTTTCTTGTGGTGTCCCCCTAAGTACCCGTCCTCATAACACACGCGTTGATGCGAGTTCGTTTAACCCCTTATCTAACAAACAAACTTTTGTCTGAGAGAGAGCGATGGTTTACTCTCTTCCTTCTTTTTTTAAAGGCTTGGCATTCACGTTCAATAGCAATCATTCACTTTTGGAGCCTTGGAACGTTTCCCAAAGGAATATTCAAAACATATTACACAATGTTTAATAGGCAAAGAAGTGAGAAATGATTTGTTTTTCAAACATGCGATTTCATCTCTAATCACCAAAAAATCTTTTCGATGCTTTTAAATCGATTAATATTTGTCCATCAAATAAAACAACGGCTTGTAATAGGGGATATATCTACGTACAAAACCATAACCAGTCTCATTGATCTTGATTTATATTAAACAACTTAAGAATCAAAACCACGCAAACAAAGATATATAAAAGGAAAGTCATTGAACTTTCCAGTATAAAAAATATAGATCAGTTATACTTTTAACGTTTTTCCCGAATAAATTTTCCGTTTGCATTACACTTTAGGCACGCGTCCTCCTATGACATAATTGTTTGAAGGACGTTGAATCCATTAAAAAAACATATACTACGCCAACGTAAACATTTTTAGTTTTAGTTTGACGTATTCCTTTAACAACGTCTTTTTTAAGTATCGTAGCTCCATAAATCCCATATTGTCGATGGGCCGTAGACCAATAGACAGACAGACAGACAGACAGACAGACAGATTCTTTATTTCCTCTGGATAGAGATTTCAAAATAACATCAAATAATACAAATGATAATTAAAGTTTCCGATTCAAAAAATGATCGGACTATTTAGTTTAAATCATATCAAGTCACGTTCACTTACAATTTAGAGTCTTGAGTTCATGTCGTAGAGCAGCAACTTAACTCCGTCCGCAACAACCAGCATCAAACTCTCCCACTCGTCATCAGCCAATTGGACGCGCGCACGACTTCCCAATAGAAAGTCCGTTTGGTAATTGTCCTCAAGAAATGAAAACCTTACATAATCTCTGACATTTACTACATTTACAACCTTATCAAGGAAAGCATCGCGTGTAAGGTACAACACTGGACACTCAATAAGTAAATGTGAAACAATATCAATGGTAGTTTTCGCACACAATCTACATGTAACCTCTTCAATTTCATTTGTCACTGATAGTAACATAAGATCCACTAATTTCCAGCTATATTGAGGAAACTTTGCACACAAACTCAGGATTGGATTATGACCTATTGATACATGTATTCCATTGTACCTTTTTAATTCGACTTTGGAAGAGAGATCATGTTTCCATTTATCATAATACCGATACGACACAACATTTTTAATAAACCTTTTCCATGAATTCTTTGGATATAACACATAGTCTGTGATTTGCTCTATAAAAAACATCTCGATTTGAAATTTCGTCATTACTTGATAAATGTTCGGAATAAAACCCATTTTCCGTTTAAGCGTGTTTCCATATATAAAGCTACATAGTCTTACGATGAATACCAGGTACCACACAAGTGACGTATCACCGTTTGCAAGTTTATTCCAAAAGTTAAGTTTTCTATTTTCAACTTCACTCCATAAATCCATCAGACCCATACACTGCGAGGTAACTGCGGTGGACGATCTTTGCGGGAGACCAACGCACCGCCTGCACGCGTACCTCAAAGTTACATTTACTTGGTCAATCGCTTTATGAGTATATTGACTCCACAATTCACATCCATATATGATTCCTGGCGTAATCACAGACGTGAGTATAGTCTTACTCGCCAAGGGGTCTAACCCATTATAGTGCANACCGCAAAGATCATCTAAGTGTGTACGTTCTTTTATGTTTTGTATGCATTTGTGCTGGTCTGGTACTTTGATATATCATATCCTCGTTGAAATTCAATGCCAAAGGAAGCATTAAACAAGCAAATTCCATCATTGAATGCGCCGACTTCAGGCAGGTAAACCGATTTTTTTTCAAAATCTATGAATGAGGACGTGCCTCTATGTGAGTAATAAACTGGTTCGTGTCTTTTAATCTATTTATCTTCTTTAGTTTGATATGTATTGTTTGACTGAAAATGAGCCGCAATACAAACATCCACCTAACATCCATTAACAATATACTGACAAAGGGTAAACCAGTCACTGCCTTCTACTGATTACTGAAAACCCATGTTAAACGACTCTGGTATGGAGGGAGAAGCCATTGCCATCCTTGCATTGGGGAACATTGATCTACACAGACATAACTGAATTGGTGTAATGAGAGGAGTTACGAAGTGTACAGATCACTGATACAACTAAAAGTCGGCACTACAGGTCGGGGACTGGGAAATGAATACACATGCTGTTACCCACTGCATGATTGTTAGAGGCGACTAATTTGGGAACCCCCTGCGGAATAGGGGATTTCGGTTTGTGCTGTGCACTCGACTTTGGGACACGAAAGCAACCAAAATCAACATGATGCACCAACTGCAATAGTTTGGATATTCATATTTCTCTCTATTTAACTACATTTTGTTACTTGTAACTTGCTTGCCGAAACCTCGCTTCCAACTTCAGTCTTATAATAATAATAATAAATTCTTTGATTTAGACAGGGTAACATATTTAGATTTTCATCTAGTTTACAATATGGCCCTGTAAAACACATTATATATATATACATAAAACAACAGCACATCACGCATACAGAGACATATGACATACAATAAATTAGAAAAAGTAGTTTAATAGTACAATACATTATTAAGACAACCTATTATATTGTATCACTAAATATCACAGAATTTCATTTAGAACATTAGAAAATATCCCAGCATATTACAAGTCAATACATACATATAATTATCACAGGGTAATATAAGCATTATCTCAGGAAATTATAATCAACAGAACCATACGGATAGTTCAAATATTGTACTTTAAAATATATATATAGTATATACCATATAGTACTCGGTTTCCCAGTGATTGGGAATCCCCTTCCTACTTGGTCCGCCGGTAACACATGGTATTCAGGATCTAGTATTTTTAAAATAATTGGCCAGATATGCCTTTTTAAAAGCCAGAACATTTGTTGTGGTTCTTATGGTTTCTTCCAAAGTATTCCATAAAATAGCACAAGTGTATCTAAAAGAATTTTTGTAAAAACTTGTTCTACACTTGGGGATATAGAGCTGGTTCATTGCAGAAGATATTTTGGCTCTTGTGGA
>NW_018408726.1:1109380-1120373 GCF_002113885.1 Mizuhopecten yessoensis
AGTGGCCCAAGTATCGAACCCTGGGGTACACCGATGTTTATTTCCTTACAACTTGATAAAGTACCTTTAAAGTTTACCGCTTGCACTCTACCAGAAAGGTATGATTCGAAAAAGTTCAATGCTATATCAGAAACCCCGTAAGCATTAAGCTTATGCAAGAGCACTTTATGATTTACGGTATCAAATGCTTTACGAAGATCTAAAAACAAAACACCCGTGAATTTACCGTCATCAATATTTTTTGACCACTCGTCTACTAAACCTGTGAGGGCCGTTTCTGTTGAACGTTGAGGTCTGAAACCATATTGGGATTCAGTTAGAAGTTCATTTGATGACAAATATTTATAAAAAGAGTTATGTACATGTCTCTCTAATATTTTGCTAACAACAGAGAGGACAGAAATAGGTCGATAGTTATTTACAGAGGTCATGTCCCCGGCTTTAAATATTGGGGTGACTGGCTTTCTTCCAGTCTTTTGGAAATGAACCAGAACTGATGGATTTGTTAAAAATATAGGTTAAAGGGTGAATGATAAATTCACCAGCAAGTTTTAGGAGTTTTACAGAAATGCCATCAATTCCAGTAGCTTTTCCATCACGTAATTCTGATATTTGTTTTTTTACAAATTCAGAATTCACTAAAGGAATATTGAACTTTTGTTCAACTTTAATACCAAAATGTACATTCGGTAAACTTGAGTCAAATTTACGTCTAATTTCAACACCAATGTTACAAAACTAATCGTTAAATGCATTTGCGATATCGATTGTTTCTGTAACATTTTCTCCATTTACATTTAGACATGGAGCGTTGCATGCTTTAGATGACGGTAAAAAATCTTTATTTTCTTCCACATATTTTTGTAGTTTTTAGAACATTGTAACATCGCTACATCCAAGTAGTCACGTTTAGTTTGTTCTATTTTGGTCACGACCCTGTTACGGGCTGCGTTGAAGAAGTCCCAGTCCGTATCTAACTCTGACTTTCTTGCTTGTTCATGTAAATAGTCACGTGTGTGCATTTCACTAAGCACATCATCATTAATACATTGTTCGGATTTTGCACTGACACGTTTTTCTGTTAGTGGTATTTGTTTGTCGACAACACCATGAAACAACTCTTTAAAAGAGTCCCATGAATCGTCAATGCTGTCAAACACCTCGATAACAGACCATGGCACCTGTGCCATGTGTGCTTTAAATTCGTCGACATTAATTTTCTTAACATTTCTATATTTAATGTTAATATGATCACTATTGGTATGAGCAAAGTTTACTTTTCTGACAGCATACACTAAGCGATGATCGCTTATTCCTAACGGGATAACGCCGGCCTCTCTGCAGGAAAACGAGTCCGAGGTATATATATGGTCGATTAATGTTCCTGAGGTTGTTGTCTCCCTGGTCGGAGATGTAATGTTCTGATGTAAACTATACACATTGATTTGGGTTTAAAGCCTGTTGTTTTTCAGTTCGTCAATATTAAAATCACCCATGACAATTAATGGTTGGTCAGGTGCTGAAACATTTTCTATAATCTGGTCAAATTGAGGGAACCAGTCAACTTTTTCACTGGGAGGCCTCTATACTGAAACACATCGTATACTTGACGAGTTCGTTTGATTTGTTTTTAAAACCAAAACCTCCATTCCGTCCACGATAGACGAGCTCTCAACCACAACGGTCAGTAAGTCTTTTACATATTTCAATATCTACGGTACGCCGAGTATCCATGTATGGAAATATCCTGTGGATCCGTAGAACTATCAAGTTTACTTTCAGTTAATGCCAATACATCAAATGTTCTTTTTCTTAAAAGTATCTTGATTTGGTCAAGTTTATTTGATAGACCGCATATATTTAAGTGGGCAAATCTCATCCCCTTTGGAAGATTTTCGATATACTTATCCGAGGAAAACATGAAAGTCATAATTCCTGGAGAAATTTTCGACACATTTGTCACAAGTCCATTCTAAGACAGTATTGATTTCAATACTATCAGCAGTGTTCAAACAGCTACTGTGGTATACCGTTGTGCACCCAATACAGATAAATGCTGACTCGATTGATTGCACATAGGCCACAGTCTACAGTGGTCACCCCAGGTCCCGGATTCATACTCACGTCGTTTGACATAACGATATACAGTAGACACAGAAAACGAATAGTGTTCACACTCCTACCTGTGTGTTTCTGTTTCGTCCTATAGGGAATTCCATTCAAAAATGTTCTTCGTACTATTTCGGCACCATAGCACTTTATCACTTTGTCCAGAATCGGGAAATGGTTGTCTGGTGACATATTAGTGATGTCTGCTAGTTCATACTTGTATAATCCACTTTTAAAAGAGTTCAAAAGCACTAGATTAAGGAGCACCCAGCTCACACAACCGGCTCCGACGGCCATCTTCACCCACTTGACCCACTTTGAGAAAGGCACTGGGTCTTTTCCTAGGCCGGAGCATACCAAACTCCATAAAAATGGTAGATATCATTGAAAAAGTAAACAAGGTATTCATTGTGATATTGTATGCAGGTTGAGATACTATCTGTAATACACTCCTATATTTAAGCACTGTGTGCTTCACAGATTCCGCCAAAACAGAAATTGTGCAAAAGTTGACATCAGGGAGGAAGCACGTCCAGGCAGGCCCGTGGTTTCAGCATCAAAGAAAGATATTGCTACTTTGAAAGCAAAACTTCAGGATGCTGGTCGTTATCATGTTTTTGAGATAGCTAATAGGGTTTGCATTTCAGAGGGCAGTACATAACACATGCTGAAAAATTGCTTGTATTTAAAGACATTATGTGCTTGATGGATCACCCATTTGCTGACATCTGAACAAAACGCCAAACGTATGAAATGTGATAAAAATTCAATAAAAGTACGGTAACTGCGACTTAAGAAATCAATTTTGAGTCTCTAACAGGGGATGGGACTTGGGTCTATTAATTTTAACCCTAGAGGCGCATTAATGACAATCAAAGGTTGACGAGAAATTTAGACTGAATGACGTATTAAAAGCGCCAAAGGAAGATTGGAATGCTGTTTTTTCCCGTTCGGTCTGTGGTTATCATTGCCTAGTTTTACAGACACATAATATTGAAGCGTGTCAAAAGCAGATGAAAGAGCGTCCAGGTAAATGTAATGGCATCCAGCCTATTCACGACAATGCTTTTACCCACAGGCGTTTTTGAAGCAACAGAAAGAAGGTAGTAGAGATTGACCACTTACCCTATTCACCTGATCCAAGTCTGCAGACTTCTTCCTGTTTCGAAAAGGCTCTTCCAGAAACGGTATACCTATAGAAGTGCTCTGGTTAGTGCAATCTTCCGATGTCGCCAGTATACTAAAGGGTGACTATTGCTAAAGTGTGTTTCTGCTTTGGGGGAATACATCGAAGTATTGGAATATATATTAAACTACATGCGTGTGATTCCTGAAACAAGTGACATAATGTATTGCATGACCCTCGAATACTGCATTTTTACATATCTTTTGGAACACTGTAGTAATTTCTAGTGCTTTCTTGGCATTTCCTCACTCTTGGCTCTTCTTTTTAAAGTTCGCTCAAGTTGGAATACGTTCTTTCCCCAGGCAGGGACATACCAAAGTCCTTACAATTGGTAGCTGTTATTCTCTGCTTAATGTTCAGCATTTAGAGTTATCGTAACAACTGTTTTACCCGTTGTAATTATAATGTGACCAGCTCATTACACACATTGTGGCACGCCATTGAATGGCCTTAGCTGTCAATAGGACGTTTAAAAAAATATAACTAAACCAAATCAGACTGTAGATATTGATAATGCTTTTGATCTTTAATACCACTGACGACTCCGAATGCCAATAAGGTGCAGTAAAATGTTGCTTTCTGAAGGAACAATATATTGTTTAACAGTAGGAGTGCCCTTCGTTATTGTAGTAATTACATGCTAATTGCCTTCCTTTCATATTAAATATTAACAAAATACTTTTTCCTGAACCACATTTAGGAGATTAGAACAAAAATCAGACACTTCGGCTGAGCTTTATTGGAGTTCAATATAGAAAGTCAAATGGATTTTTGGGGGTATTGGAGATTTGGTTATTTCAGACAAAGAAACTAAGTATGTCACAAGGCCGGTAGGTGCTTTAAACACGATACACTTAACCAAAACAGAAATGTTAAATAGTGCAGCGTTGCATTAATATCTGGCTAATGGTTTGCTTCCATAGAGAGGCCAGCTTGGTGTTTTTTTGCCATTGATCAGAGTTTACTATTTTTGCAAACGGATTGTCCTTTCAAACACTCCCCTCATATCCAAACCTGCAGGAAATATCAATGTTGACCATTAGATGTATAGCAATCGAAATATGATTAGGATATGACAAACAGACCTCGGCAATGATCGATCATACAACATGTAATATGTGGCAACTATATCTAAGAACATTTGTAAGACCACACCTCTTAACACTACTTTAAAAGCGTCTCTACTTTTTTATCGTGTTATCTTGCGTGAAGGAGATTGTGTTACCATCACGAGTGCCTTTAGAAATTTGTCATCACGCAAGTGGAGGCTGATCGGGTATCAATGCCAGCATAGAGGTTTGGTCATAACAGTGGATGTAGGCCATTATAATAAAGCATCAACACAACGGCATATAATACAACATTATCATAGACTGTACTTGTATGAATACGAATTACTGTGAATGTCTTATTTTTTGCTTTTATTTTTCAAACTAATCGCTCACAATGTCGATGATTTTTTTCGTTTTTTTCTCTGAGTAAGTATGTATATCTTTTACAATAAACCTGGCTTAGCAATATTTTCCTATATCATACATTACATGTAACAATTTTCATAAGCAATACTCAACGTATCATTGCAATAGTTATGTTACAGTTTGGTTAAACATCCTATTAACAGAACCATTCTTTAAATACTCGGACAAAACAGTTGAAATCAATTTAACCTTCTCATAGCGTACACTTAACACGCAGATCTTCAATGATTCTATATTGCCATCTTGTGCCGTAAGCTTTTTTTAAGGTAAAGAAAAAAACAGAAACAAAATGTTTTTTCTTTATAAAAGCCTTATGCTGAAAGGTTTTAAGTCGGACAAAATGAGCTTTTTTATCTCTTCTGAATGTAGGACCAATTTGAAGTTGTGATATTACGTTATGTGATTGAGAATCATACAAATGTAAAGTTCATCATTCGCTCTCGAGTGTTTTATAAACACAGCATGTAAGTGCTCTTAGGCGGTAGCTGTTAAGATAAATGCTGTCCTTCGCTTGTTTGTCAATTGGAGTAGAATTTGTTTTGTTTTTTCGCATAAATTTGGGTTTCATATATTATATTCCATTACCTTAATGGGTATGATTTAAGTGAGAAGTAGGACCGATGTGTTTGGAAACAATTTAGTGTATCTTTGGGTCCTATTGCTGAACCATGGTATATTGCCGGGATTCCCGGAGTTCACGTAGTGTTAATTGGCCGATTGTAATGTTAGTGTTGTAAGAAGCAATTTTATGTCTGTTTTATCGTTAGACTGTTTAAATATTTGTATTTTTGGAGTGCATTTTAGTTGGTTGGCAATGTCAAGCTTTGTTGAACGTAGCAATTTTTCTTATTGTTTCGAAATGTCCTGTTGTTTAAAACTGCCTCCTCCTATAAAGTATAAATAGTAGGGGGGGAAACAGGAATCCAAAGTCGATGTTGTTGGTATCCTTAAGGTTATCCTAGTACACGACACTATTTATCCTCGTTGTAAGGGAGCTAAGTCGTGTTGACATAAGTGCGAAAGTATATCATAGCGAATCTGTTGTGACTTTTATTCCGTCAACGAACAACTGGTTTCCGCAGTTGTTTCACAAAACGGAACAGGCAATGTACAAGGAAAACTCGAAAGTTAGTGCATATCAAATTGTAAAAGAATATTGTTCACGTAGATAATTTGTAAGCTCATTGGATATTTGATGAATGATTTTATTGTAGTTGTTGGGAATACATGTCAAAGAAGATCCAACAATGTGATTGGAGTTATTTAAAAATGATTAACTGAGACATTCAAAATTCTGTTATTTACATCCTATCGTCACTCCATCCCCAGAAAACAGACAGCATCAATAGTAAATTTCGTTGTAATATGTATCATATCTATATCTTATCGTACAGAAAAAGTAAGGTACACACTCTTTTATTGTGGCACAAAGCTGATCAGACGATAAAAAAAAAGATATGATGGGAGATGTAACTGTTGGTTGTGCTATTGTCGAAAACGAGCGATGCGCACTTTAAGCATAATCATGGTGTGAACATTCAAATAGTATTGGGTATTTCTGGAATAAAAGTACGAAGCTATTCATAATTGCCCGAGGGTATATGATTGTATTACTGTCGGGGTTAACATGTAGTTGTAATAGGTGCTAGTGAGCACATGCGAGACCTAATCATGTTTGTTCCTTTGCATGTCAGAGTGCACGGTCGTCATCTCTGGAATTGGAACTGACGACTGGCTGAAACGTTATCAGTTGTGTTGCCTTTACCATTACTATCTCTTAATTCCCCTTTCAACACGTCGTTTTCGGGGACTTAAAATTGCAATGCAATGTTGCGTGTTATGTAACGTTGCATTACAATACTTGAACACACACATAGCGAAACAAAATCTGCTTACGTTATAAAGAATAAGCCTATTGTCGGCTTTTTCATGTTTCAAAAGGCAACTGTAATGTGGGAATCCCTGCAGAACTAGACATTCATTTTTGTGTCTTCCACTTGGGGATGAACTGTATGTCTGCCAAGGGCGCACTAGCCTTTCACCAAGATGGCTGGGGTTCGATTGGACGTGAAAAGGTGTGGGGTCACCTGCCCGACTACGTGGGTTTGCTCCGGGTACTCCGGCTTCGTCTCACATTAAGAGCCCCTGCGCGCTAACACGTCTTTGTGTTAAATGTCCGTACAAGTAGTTAAAGCCAATGGGTTCTGTTCTTAGACCGTCACATACAAAATTACTGAATAAATGGTATTATGTAGTTAATTCCCTCTAATTGTTCAACGTATAGGATAATCAAAAGAAGTTATGAACCTGTTGTCAGTATAATGTTACAAGGTTGCCGATTTAAATACACTGCTTGGCACCTACTGCATGATATTTCTGTGAGGAAGTACTGTAAATTAGCATCAAATCCTCTCTACCTCCTCTATCACACAAACAAACATTAGCATAATGCATCATACCATTAAATGACCTTAACTGCTAATTGTTTATGTTTTGTATTTTGTGTTATTATTCGGCCAATCGATTATGCGAGCTATTCAAGGCAACACAACTTTGTAATATAGACATTAACAAGATTGAATACATCAAATTAAAACTTAATTGGTTTAAAGGCGTAAAAATACATCAATAGTAAGAAAACGCAAATGACATCATCTCTTAATGTACATTTCAATTGGGTGTAAATAATCATACATTAATCCCACAGAAACTTTAATAAACAATGGGATGAAATATAATAGTATGAGATCATATACAGATGAATTGGGAGGTTGGATAACGATTTTCACCACGGCGGCCGGTGTTCGATTCCCAAAACGGACGTAAAAGTTGTTGGGTCACATTCTCAACTACAAAGCAAACAACTGGAAAGTTGATAGTCGTACTGATATAAAAAGGACGGCTTCGTGCCATACATCAAGATAAAGAGGTCTGCAACCACTTTAACGACGCAGATGGTTGTTACCGGGATAACTGCCCGTACATGTACCTCCATGTTTTAAAGAGCTCAGTAAAATCAGCCAAGATAACAAAAAAAACACAAAAAATACAATGGCTACAGTAAAACATCGATGTCTACTCCAATTAATATTTTGGCATTAGAATTTGAGTAAAAGAACTATTCTGACAAAGAATGTGAACACACTGTGATTTCTGGGTTATCTTATGGTTTTGATAAATGTATCTCAACGTCACCAGATACATCTTTAGTTTGTAGAACTTTGCGAAGTGCTACTACTCAGCATGATGTTATGGATACTCTCATAGCAAGTGAACTTGCCACGCAATTCCTCATTGGACCCTCTACAGAGCCACCTTTTGATATTTACCTATTTACCGTATATGTCTAGCAACGGCAAAGTACTCGGGTAAACAAGGCTTAATTGTGGATCTTTTAGTACCTGATGATTCTGAGGATTATAGTATCAATGAACTGATTAGGAAAGAAGGATACTCTCTATCTTAAATCAGTGTTGATGACGCTATTAGACACTCAAAGTTATGCAAAATGTCGTTCAAGTCCCAAGATCTTTGATTTACTATCAACTGCTCTTTGCTTGATCTTGTCAAATAACTATGCGATAGATTATAAAATGCATTACCTGGATGACTTTCTGACAATCAAAGTATCACACCGAGTAGCTGAACGGACAATGGCTATTCTGTCTAGGAATTTTATGAAACTCAATATACCAGTTTCACCCCACAAAACTATCGAATCTTGCGAAAACCTAGAACGTATATGAATCATCCTGGATGCTGATAAAATGTATGCGTGCCGGACAGCAAATAAACAACAGGGGATCATTGAAACGATTAAATCATTCTGTGAACGAAAATAAGTTACCTAGCGTGAACTCTTAAGCCTCCTGGGTCACATTAACTTCGCCAGTAAGTTTATGACGCCAGGACGTTCTTTTATTTCATATCTTTTCACCAAAGCCGCCTCTATTAAGAAGTTACATCATCATATACACTTCACACATGCATGCTGGCAGGACTTGTTTTGTTTTGGTATTCCTTCATGGAGCAATGGAATGGACGTTAAGTCTTCCTTCAGGCGGCTACAATCTTTGCACATGGTATAGACCTCTACACAGATGCGGCAGGAGGAATAGGCGTCGGTGTCTATTACAAATGTAACACAGGCAGTGATTCCATGGCCGCTTGCCACTCAAATGATCTCTTTACAATTCGGAATGCGCAATAGCCTTCCTTGAATTGTACCATATTGTACTGACAATGACACGAGTGGACATGCCTCACAATCGTATTGCATTATGACAACCAGGCATCGTTCAATACAATCAAGTAAGGTCGTTCAAAATGTTCGTACATTGTGCCCATTATGTGACGTTTAACGTGATGTATTTGTTCTAACAATGTTGTCCTTACAGCTTTGCATATTCCAGATAAACAGAACGATGTAGCTGCTGGTCTACCTTATTCCAGATGGACCGATTCCACCAGCTAACTCCTGAAGCAGAGGTCCATCCAGAGCCTATTCCAGACTCCAATTATGTGCCTTTGTATTAGGACCATCATCTTTACCACTATGGCGGCAGCTTGCTGTGTGGGTTTCTTGGCAGTCTTAACACTCATTTAATCCTTCCATCCATCTGTGTATAATTGATCTGAAGGTAGAACCCGACAGAAACAACCTCGACTTGCACCTTAAGGCATCCAAGACGTACCCTTTTCGTCTTGGAGTTACTATTCACCTCGTTCACACCCACAAGAAAGTGTGTGCAGAAGCTGCTACATGTATCAACACAATGTTGGCAGACAGGTACAGTTGTGGGATCGCACAACGTTACACGATGTGCGGTGTGTGCACGGTGTGCGAACGATACAAATCTTGACGATTATTGCTTGCGCACATTTGTGCGGACAATGGACTAACGTTGTACTTTGACAATCATGGTTGGTGTAATTGAGAAATGGCTTAACAATATATACGGTTTTTGTTTCATTCCGTAATATTGATCAACCAATTGTACCAAATCGCACATTTGTGCAACCGGTATGTTTAGCGCGGTGTGCGGTATCATAACTGTGCCTTACTGTAAACCCCTAAAAAAATCATTTTCTCCATCAAATCAGCACCCTTGACTCGGAAAATGTTCATCGACAAGTTAGGACAGACTTTGTATCGAAATAACCTCAATCACACGTTGTATGGTGGCCATTCTTTTCGTACGGGATCCGAGACTATCGCCGCTCAGTCTAATGAGCGCTAAGGGCGCTATATAAATGTTGTATATTATTATAGTATATTATAATGTCTCCGATAATCTTGCCAAGGTGCTTGGACGCTGTCAATCAGATAGCTACTGCCCGTTCATTCGCACCCCTCATTATATTCTACGCAAGGTTCAAGTATCATTATGCACGACAGTACCCGATGTTTATGAAACATCGTTTTTATTTCATCAGAATATCAGAGTATCAAGTCAATGTTCGAGGTTGGTTGTTTGCCACATCTTTTCAGCACTATGTGGTCAATAGCATATCGGCTATTCTCCATCAGGTCCTAGGAAGGTACTGCTACGGGTGATTAGCACCCTTATCTGCAAACTTGTTAAAAAATTCTCAGAATTCATCTTAAATTGTTTGTTAGTTATTGTGTTAGCCGGATGATATTGTTTGATTGGTGTCTTAATAAAATATTTCTTTGGAACTTACACAGACTAGTAAACCTGGCAACTTACACTGACCGATAAACCTGCCAACTTACACAGACAGGTCAACCTGCCAACTTACACAGACAGGTAAACCAGTCAACTTACACAGACTGGTAAACCTGCCAACTTACACAGACTGGTAAACCTGGCAACTTACACAGACCGATAAACCTGGCAACTTACACAAACCAATAAACCTGGCAACTTACGCAGACTGGTAAACCTGGCAACTTACACGGACTGGTAAACCTGGCAACTTACACAGACTGATAAACCTGTCAACTTACACAGACTGGTAAACCTGCCAACTTATAGACTGATAAACCTGGCAACTTACACAGACTAAAAACCTGCCAACTTACATAGACTGATAAACCTGCCAACTTACACAGACTGGTAAACCTGCCAACTTACACAGACTTATAAACCTGTCANTTCAACGTACAGACTGATAAACCTGGCAACTTACACAGACTTATAAACCTGCCAACTTACATAGACTGGTAAACCTGCCAACTTACACAGACAGGTAAACC
>NW_018408726.1:1120458-1120991 GCF_002113885.1 Mizuhopecten yessoensis
TGGTAAACCTGCCAACTTACACAGACTGGTAAACCTGCCAACTTACACAGACTGATAAATGTAGACCTGGCGCTAGCTGAGTAGAGGAAGGTCATATGATCTTTACATGTGACTGTTGAGAGGACGTTGAATTAAACCCGTTGTCAGTATAATGTGACCGAGTGGAATACTATACCGGGTGTTTTAACAAAATATGCCTTTGTAACATACGCAAACACACTTAAAGACTGGCATTATTTTCAATGACTTTCAACTGTTGGACGTATGTGCTCGCTGACACTTGGATGAAGGTTAGCCTTCCACATCAATGGGATTTACATTCTGTTATAAGCAGAGGTCGTTCGTTTGAAGCAATGCGTATAAGAGGTTGTCAGTCAGTATATTTTTCTTTTACAGCGGTATTTGGATTAGATGAAAAGGTTCACGGCATATATCCTTAAAATACATCCTTGATTAAAACTCTATTAGTGGAAAGGTACATTGATGATTTATGAGGTCAAGTGTATTGGTGTCATTATTTAAGCATTGAACTG
>NW_018408726.1:1121923-1128038 GCF_002113885.1 Mizuhopecten yessoensis
CGAGACGCGTGAAACTGATAGCGTTTGAAGTGAGTGATCTTGCGACGGAGCACAGGTTCGTTACAAATGTCTGAAATGTTTATGTGTGCTGTGACTCATATCAGTAGGTCTGTAACATATGTGTCAGTAGGTCTATAGAATATGTGTATTTCAGACATTTGTAACGAACCCCTGTTGATCAGTGCAGTGTAACAGACGATATTTCTGATAAATTGCATGAGCGTTAAAATTGTTTCCATTGCCGGCATTGGTAATTTCAACCGATGTGCATTTTGTACGATATTGCAGACCTTGGTCTTGTTTTCGTTGTAATAAAAATGTTTTTTATTTTATTTTTTATTTTGCACATAAAATTACAATGACATTGTCAAATCTCACAATGCCCAGCGATATTTCAGCAGCCGTCATGTTTACTTGTATTGGATATTGTAGATCCGGTCAGTGTTGTATTAATACGCTAACAATTGTGTCTCGTGATGCATGGTAATTAAAGTCCCATCAACGACACTGCTTTCAAAGAGGCTATATAGTGACAATGCCATGCAAATGTATATATTCATGACGTGACACATCGATTTCCATTCAATGATTTGTAAATCGATATTTGATTAAAAATAAACCGAGATTTGACCTAATTACAGCATTGTATTCTTCATGAAGTTCAGAAATTAACCAAAAACTGTCATTTGACCAAATTGGGCTTTGTTTGTTTTATTGGTTTTAGCGCGACTATTAACAGCCAATCATGTATATGTAACCTGCTTTTGACAACATAACCTACACCATTAGAAACGGTCATCCAGTTCAGAAATTAACAAAGAAGTGTTGTTGGCCGAGTTTGTCAACGTGAACTACTATATTGAAAAGAAGAATTACATTATTAAAATTGTTATCGGGTTGAAAAAATACCTTTGAACTGTCATTTGTCTTAATTTGTTGACCGTGACACAAATTATTAAATTTTGTTTTCAATTCTAAAATTATCTTGTGGCTCAGGAATAAACGAGGAACCATTGTGACCCGATAAGGTCACAGTGACCTAGTGCTCAAACTGAAATCCCACAGTTTCATATACACAACATCATCAATTAGATCACAAAATAGACTCTTGTGCTTCATCTATGGCCCTCTCTTGGATCTCTTGTTTGGTTTAGGGTTTTTTGTTTGACCTCCTATTAACAGCTAAGGTCATTTCAGGACGTGCCTCCATGTGGTTTGTGTATGCGTGCATGTGTGAACGTGTGGATCTTTTGTACTTTTAAAAGAATTTGATGTAACTAAACCATTAAGGCATAAACATACGTTACGCAATGCATCACTTAAATGTTAATAGCGATACGTTTATTTATCGGGCAGAATTGCCATAATGTCATTATATTATTAATTCTACATATTCTATCTATTACTATAGGTATCTCGTTTAGAGTACATTTGTAAAGTCAACAGGACGCATATACATCTTGCATTTTGTATGTAAGCATTTCAAGTAATCTGCAATCATGGGCGGATTAGTCGAGTGGTTAGCACTCCGGCCTTCAACGCAGGCGGCCGGGGTTCGATCTCCAAAGTTGTCGTACGCATGGATATTCAAACAGTGTTTTTCTCCTGCCCACACAACTCCAACAACCCAGTTGGAGTATAAATTGGTTTGGGGTTGATGTTGCGGTATCTGTGCTGAAGCATTCAAGTGATAAATGATGCCGTTGGAAGCACGGTCCCACTACAAACAGAACACATTACATCTCCAGCAAGCACGAAGGCATACACACATAGGAAGATATTAGCCAGGTGGCATATATGACTAGTAGTAAGCGCCTAATAAGGCAGCTCCTTCGAATTCCTCAAAATTGTATTGATTAATGTATATGCTAATTGTTTAATTGTATATCTATGTACTGTAAAGCGCTTTAGAGTGGCTTATGTTAGCAAGATAGGGCGCTATATCAAATGTTGTAAAGGTATTATTAATAATAATAATAATTATTATTATTTTTAAAAAGATCCAATAGATGGGGACCAATTTTCTTGAAGCATATTGTAAAAAGCATATTGTAAAGTGATTAATTATTTATAGACCATACACATTATAGATAGGTAGAAAAGATTCCAGAACCACTAACAATGCGACAATTCCAACACCACGATTATTTACACTAGAGGCCAACAGGGCCTATATCGCTCACCTTGATATCGAAGCGATCATAACAAAATATTCTAATTAACTATCAACTATTTTACTACAAATATCGGCTCTGTCTCTTAGCAATATCCTTACCCTATTTGGTCCCATCCCTCTGTCCCCATTGAAGTTGGGGTTTGGTTTATACAATATTGAATCATATTAGGCCACGGATATTATATATCAAATTAAATTCAGATCCTTTCTTCGGTATGGAACATAAATGATTTAAAGATTCATCCCTTCTTATCGTTTTATAGTACCTGTATAGCTCATCTATTTATTTAAGCAACCATGGCAGTCCATTCTCATTAAATATTATACTGCAAATATTTCTAAATATTGGATCTGTTTCTCAATAACATTCTTGGGTCTCATATGCATCCCACCGTCCCCGTTAGGACCAAATAGTTTATAAAACAAATTGAATCATTTTGGGCCAAGGGTGACCAAACCCTCCATTTGTAAAAAAGAGTCCTCTTAGCTCGAAACCAAATTTGGTTAAAATCTTTTTATTTATAAAGTGTGTATATGTGCCAGAGAGAGGGTATGTTGGCGTATTTTCCCCTTGTGATAACGCGGATCAGATGCCGACTCTAAAGTGCTATCTCACTTTAATACCTTGCCGAAGGCATCAAGCACATCATTCCGCCGGTCACATTATACTGACAACGGATGATTAAGTTGCTTCCGTCCCCTAAATCCTTAACGTTGGGCAGGCAATACAAACTACCATTGTTAAGGACTTTGGTAGTTTTTATTCCCGGCCCGGGAGGAAATGTAGCTTAAAATGACGTAGTAAAAATTACTCCTTTTGGCTCTACGCCTCGGCCCCTTGGAGAGGTTAACATCTAAGTTTTAATACATATGTCGATTAAAGCAATTTAGCCAACTCTCCACCTCCACACACACACACAACACACACACACACACACACACACACATTTTGTTGTCGCGCCAATCAGCCCCTCTATTATTTGCACATTTATGAATTCGACATCATATAAGGATGTTTCCGATAAGATTTGAAGAAAACCTGGAAGATATATATTTCAAAAATCGTTGACGGCAGCTGTATTGTTCTGCATAGTTCGCTACTGATCCAACGCATGTTGCTTTTATTGGAAATTTTCGCCGATGCGCGAAAGTATGAGTATGCTCTAATATACAGGTTTAAAGTCATATAAATTTCAATCAATTTCTTTCCAATCAATTTCTTTTCATTATGTCCCCGTCTTAGGACACTCGAGTTCTTTACAGAACTCGATTATTGGGCACGTGACTAAGATTTAAGTGTCAGAAGATGGTCATCAAATAAAAGGCTTTGCCGATATGCACAGCTCACTTTAG
The DNA here is from genome assembly GCF_002113885.1 of Mizuhopecten yessoensis. NCBI lineage: Eukaryota > Metazoa > Mollusca > Bivalvia > Pectinida > Pectinidae > Mizuhopecten > Mizuhopecten yessoensis. The sequence continues at coordinate 1,125,453 of NW_018408726.1, forward strand.
CTCATGTTTGTTCGAAGCGCTGCTTTGGATTTTTATTTTATTTTATTGTGATCAGGTCCATGGTGAAAGTATGTGTATCACAGACAAATATTTGGGAGGCTTTGCAGTTTTTATTGCAGGTAAGACATCAAAATATTTTACAGAAAATGCAAATAGTTGTCAATATCGTAATTATCATTCTATTTTTTGAATAGTTACGCACTAAAACGTTGGTAACAATGACTTTATATAATGACCAATCGACGTAACATACATACAAAAATCAAAAACAAATTGAAACTCTTATTGGAGACAAAGACAAAAGAATTCGAAGAGACATAAATTCAATTGTAAATTCACTTTTTACGAAGTTTCGTTTTGTTGTCATTACTTGTGGGTATAAAAAGACTCAAAACACAAAGGCAGATGGGACGTTTTATAAGACACGAAATGATGGCGACATAGACTGAAAGGACATTAATTAAAGAAACTTTCTGTTTCCTGTAAAATCAAGAAGTGTTCCATTTGTTACTAACGATCTAAAACACGCATTCGGTGTGCATTTATGTTATCATGGACGAGCCTGTAGTTTTTTGTCGCGGTATAGAGATAGATTCACTTGATGCAAATGATTATTTTCAAAACATGACCGCTTTAAGTGTTAAAAGATGATCTGTAAATCGTCGTCAGACCAGACAAACAATAGGCGTTTGAAGGGAATCGTAAGCTGAAATATACTTTATCCGCGTTTGTTGGTGATTCGTAAAATATCATATTTCGTTCTATCAGAACTGTTACATACAGACCAGTACATGTTTCAACGTTTATCAGAAAATTCGTTTTGTAGTTTTAGATATGTTGATACTGCTTCACGGTAGTCTAATGGTAGGACGCCGGGCTCGTGACAGAATGGTTGTGGGTTCGAGTCACGCCACGGCACTGTGTTGTACCTTCGAGCAAGATACTTTACTCTGCTTGTGCCAGTCTCCTCAGCTGTAAATGAGTACTTGGTTCGGCAGTGCTAGAATTGTTGAATGCTAGCTGTTAGCGCCGAAATGGCAGCACCGTCTGTGTGCTCCCCAGGGAATTGAGAAAGATATTGGCTGGTTGCAAAGGTTATATAACCACGGATAATAATTTGTAAACCGCTTTGAGACGACCTACGATCTAGGTAGTGATAAAGCGGTATAAAAGAACCTCGAATTATTATTTGACTTTTTGGGACGAGGAAGGAAGCTCTTGTGGTAGCAATCGGCCCGAATTATATATTGAATGCCATATTTTATTAGAAAAAAATCAAAACAAATCACCCTATGTAATATTGCCGTTGTATATATCGAAATAGTTCTAATTTTAACGTACATATAATCTAACGCAGCTTATAGTACTTAAACATCTATTATCCCGGTGTTAAAACTATCTTAGTAATAGGTGCACCCTTTCTTATCTCTAGTAAATATTTGAAGTTACAAGCCAGTTGTAAAGTCCACACATCACACTGAGTTCATTTTTACCCAAGTAAATTTCAATTATGACATGTTCATATGATAAATATCGTTAAAAAACCTTCAGGAAATTATTTCAAAATAGAACACTTTAAAACCATTGGCCGAAAGAGACGACCATTGTCGGGTTTCTCTGCTCAAGTTTCTGCGTCTCCTACGAAGAGGACATTGATTATATCAAAATTGATTGAACTCTTTAGATCCTTTTCATTTCACATTTATGTTTTTCTTTATCTATTTCCTCTTTCTGGTAGTGTTTTCCTAGGCACCCGTCCTCATATATCCCCGGCTATTACAACGTTAAACCCCAAATAAACAAACAACATCCTGGAATTACCTGTTTTGTTACTCTTCTTCAATTCACACCCATGACAAAACAATGCAATAATTATGTTTAAAGGGAAAAGCTGACGTACGCCATGCAGGTCAGCTATAAACGTCATGTATTGCATCTACGATTCATCACATATCTCCTTCTTTGTTACAGTATATCCGCTGGTGTGCTCGTCTTATTCTAATCCGAAGTACGTCTTTCCAATCTGCGACTCGTCCTACGCCTTCGAGATAGTCGATGGTCAAACCACTGTCAGCGAACATGATCAGTGTGGGTTCTATTTCAGTGGCTCTCACCCCGAATTCTCGTATGTGCCCCTGAGTTTAGATGGAGTGATATACCCTTACGTCGATCTGGCGGTCCCTGATAGCAATGAGTTAAAGGATTGGAGCTTTGCTGCCTTTTTCAGGCCGTCGTCGGTTTCCGGCCTGCACGTGATTTTCCATTACAAATACTTTGGATTTTTGACAGAAGTTACCGAAGTGATATTATATATTGATAACGGAATCATTAAACTAAATGTTGTTGGCGGTTCCGGTGGGAGTGACACAGCAATGCTCGATATGACAGTTTATGTTGGAGCTGGAAATTGGACGTATATTGCACTTTCAAAAGATTACTCGACCGGACAGCTAAAGATGGCTATGACCACGGACACTCCAGCAGTATCCTCTACATCTGTTAGTTCTGCGAATAACTTTCCCATTGACAAGAGATTAGAGGTTCCAGGAACTTTACGTGTCGGCAACTATCACGATGGGGGAAATA
>NW_018408726.1:1128065-1137619 GCF_002113885.1 Mizuhopecten yessoensis
TTTTTTGTTTACGTTCGCTTTGGAGGGTATGTCTCGGTCGGGACAGCGACGAGGTAGTGCTCATGGGTGTTCCCATTTCTTTGTGGAACGGGACCCTCATGATGCCTGTCCCAGGTGTCGTCACGGTCGGGACAGCGACGAGGTAAAACTTTGTTCACAGACTAAATCTCAGGACAAGGACTTCATTGTTCCAAAGCTACCCTCAACTTACCGTAAGAGAGATTCGTCTGTTTCTTCCGGTAAGCGAGGGAAGCGGAGAGGTAGGGGTCGTGCCACCAGCTCTCTGGGGTCTGGTGGTACTGTCTCTGTTCCTGTCTCGGGGGGTCTTGCTTCGGCAAGTCCCTCTCGTGAGCAGGGGGTGGCCCTTCCTGTCCAGGAACTCCCTGGAGTAGGGGAGGGGCAGCCTGACCCTGGCTTGGCACAGCCAAGGGTCGAATTGGCCGGGAACGCCCGTAAGCTTTCGCGCTTGCCTTCGGGTAGGGACTACCGGCCGCCGGTCACTGACTCTGTCAGTGATCCCGGCATTCCAGGTGGTGCGGTCGTTGGGGACAGTCTTGGTGCCGGGCCTGTTCTTTCGGGTTCAGGTCCTGGTGTGACAACAGACTTTCTTTCGGGATTGTCTGTGTCTACCGGGATTAGTGACGCGCAGCTCACTAATCCCGGCATCAATGCTGGTCAGGCATACCCTCCCGGTCAGTTACCCGGACCCGGTCCTATTAGGTCCGGTCCCGAGTTTCATTCTTCTGGGAACCTGGGGGGTTTCCCCCCAGGGGTTGGGTTTGCTGGACAGGGGGCCGGTTTCCGGCCTCCGTTTTCCCCTGGCTTAGGGTATACGGGTGCCTGCGGGCAACCATCCTTGGGCCGCCCTTACCAGCCTGCGGATGGTTTTGGGTTGCGACAGCATCCCGGCAGTTACGGGCTTAGCCCGTACATGTCCGGGTTTCCACCTGGAGGGAGTGGCGGTCCACCTTCGCCCTTTGGGCAAGTTGGCCAGCCCCAGTCTCAGGCAGGCCAGTTTGGCCAGTTCTGGGGTCACTCCCAGCCCGCGGGACCTTTCCCCTATCCTCCGGGATATGGGTTTAACCCCATGGCATTTCCGTCATGGAATCCTTGGGGTTTGGTCTCTCCCTCGCGGAGACGTGTTAGCAGTTCTGTTGACCCCCCCCAACTTTCTGCTACTTCGGGGGCCTTATCGGCCGGTCCTAAGAAGGTGTGTCGGACCTTTAGGACTTCTGCCTCTCGGGCAGGCTCGTTGGTCTCTGGGTCCAAGGGTAGGGTTTTGGCTACTAAGCCTAAACCTACAGCCACGGCCGTTAGGCGCACTGCACCTAAACGCCGGTACGGGGAGCCTTCTCTCGGGTTGGCCCCTCTGGCTGGCCCATTTCCTCCGCCCCAGGCTTCTGGTCTGGATGGTGTGGAGGCTATGGACGTTGAGGGCGCGGGTATGGCAGAGGACAATGATGTTGTTCATCTTTCACCTGGTTGTTCGGATATAGACGCTGGTCTTTCCGAGTCGTCTGACGACAGTCCTCAGGAGGGCTTGCCCTCAGAGGAGGACTTCCAGGATGAGGGAGACCCTGAGGCTGCTGAGGTTGAGGCCCAGCATGTGTTATCCGGTATGCGGGGCCTTAGGGCTGACGTTTCCCGGATTCTTGGGGAGGAGGTTTGCCCACCACCTTCGGCATCATCTGTCCCCGAGTCCACCACCCTTTTGGGTTCTTTGGTGGCTCCTCGGGTGTCCGCTCGGTCGGACCGCTCTCTGCCAGAAGGCACCATTGTGTCTTCAGCTCTGGCCACCGCCCAGTCTCGGGTTTTAGGGAAGAATTCTTCTTCAACCCGTAGTCCTGGGTATGCTGGGTTGCAGCTCAGTGTTGGCGATTTGTCAGAGGTGCACGCCACTGACTATGCCACACATGATGGTCTGCTTGCCCCTCAACCAGCTAAGCTGGAATCGAGGGAACTTGCAGCTTGGCCCGGTAAATCGGTGGACCAGGTGGTGTTCGGTCCCAAAGAACACCACAAGATGGAGAGACTGCTGCGTCTCTCCATCCAGATTCTGTCGTATATAGACTACTTGACGGTTTGTCTATATAGGGTATCCGACTTGCCTGAGGGTCGGATTACCGAGACAGAGCAGGCCGACATCCAGGACAGAGTGACCTCTGCCCTGAACGGGGCATTGAGAGCGCTGGCAGCTTTACAGGTGTCATCCCTCGTCAATGTCTTGTTGGCTAGGCGGTTTTCAGTTTTGAAAAATCGCCCGGTCGATGAGCCTTACCGTTCCAGACTGTTGACTGCCCCCTTCTCAGGGTCCACTCTTTTTGGAGGGGCCCTTCCTTCTGTTCAGAAGGATTTGAAGGAGGACTCGGTCGCCTCTGCACTTCTGGTGAAGAGGATTCAGGCTGAGAAGGCCAGTACCTCGCAGGGGTCAGCGCCTCCTAAGAAGAAGGCTAAACCTTCGGCTTCGCAGTCCTCTGCGCAGCCCAAGTATAAGCCTCCCTTCAAGGGCAACAAATGGAAGGGTAAGAAGGGTAAGAACCCTCCTGGGGGTAAGAAGAAGGGTTCCTGACTCTTTTCTTCCCTCCTTGGTCGTGTCAGACGACGAGTTTGGCCGGGAGGAATGCAGTCCTCTCGGCTCAAGCTTAGGTCCTTCTCCCGCAGGATTAGGCTTCGGGTCAGCAGACGATTCTCTTGCCTGGCAAGGTCTCGATCTGCCTCGACCAGATCTTCCTGTGGGGGGTCGTCTTTCTGCTTTCCTTCCAGAGTGGAAGGAAATTACGGAAGACGCATGGACCTTGTCTGTGATCAAGGAGGGGTTAGGCATTCCGCTAGTGCGGGATCCGCCCTTAGCGTCGGAGCCAATCTTTTTTCCTCCACCGGGGGATCCGGAAAAGGCTCTGGCGCTCCAGGAGGAAGTAAGGACCATGCTTACCAAGGGCGTGGTCGAGGAGGTTCCTATGTCGGGATGCACTCCCGGGTTCTACTCCAGAATGTTTCTGGTTCGGAAGAAGTCCGGGGCGTGGCGTCCCATCATAGATCTAAGTGCCTTCAACAAGCACGTAGATTCTCCTCACTTCAAGATGGAGACTCCTCGGGGTATTATCGCCTCCGTGAGAGAGGGAATGTGGGCGACTTCAGTAGAACTGAAGGACGCCTACTTCCACATCCCCATCAAGAAGTCGGCACGGAAGTACCTCCGTTTTACTTGCAACGGAAAGGTTTTCCAGTTCCGGGCCATGCCGTTCGGGCTCATGACTGCACCTTTGGTTTTCACCAAGCTGCTGCAGGTGGTCGTGAGATTCCTGCACTCTCGAGGAATAGATTTTCACATCTATTTCGACGACTCCCTTCTCATTCTCCACCTAGTGAGATAGTCTCTGGTGCAGGTCACCCGGTTGGTTCTGAAACTCTTACACAAGGTCGGCTTCATTCCTTCCAGGGAAAAGTCGAAGGTTTCCCCATCTCAGGATTTTGTTTTTCTGGGGAACCGTTTCAATACGGTTCAGGACATCGCCATTCCACCGATGGAGAAGATCGAGAAGGCCAGGGCTTTTGCTCTGACCTTCATCGGCCGGTCTCAAGTCCAGGTACGTTGGTTTCTCAGTTTTCTGGGATATCTCAACGCCCTGACCGATGTGATCCTCTTAGGGAGACTTCACATCAGGCCTCTCCAGATGTTTCTCCTTGCCAACTGGGTCCCTTCTTCAAGGGATTGGGAAGCATTGCTTCCTCTGAACAGATGGATCTGTCAGGTCATCAAGTACGTTTACCACCACATGGATGATCAGGTTCGGGCGTTGTATAAGGTGAGAGCTCATGAGCCCTCCGCAATGGATCCCTCTTTCAGGAGGTCATGTCCACGGCTTTCTGGCGCGGACAGACTACCTTCACGGATTTTTATCTCCGGTCCTTGGCTTCTCATTCAGATGGATTGTATTCCCTTGGACCGGTGGTCGTTGCACAGTCTGTGACTGTTCCTCCACAGTAATTGAGTGATTTTAAATAGTATGCTAACAGGCACCATGGTGGTACACCTTCTCGTTTCACGGGGAGGTTTTCCATTTTTTAATTACTTTCGGGGCTTTATTAGGGGGGTTCCTTGATCCTTTTCTCTACCTTGAGCATGTCTCGAGTTTGTTCCGTCAGCCTGGTCTGCTTGGATTCGAAGCCTCACCTACGGTAAGACGAATTCGCATACTAAAGTTATGGTAAGTATTACATCATGAAAATTGGTTTTACTTCAAAAACCTCAAATTTATTATATAAAACTGATTGGTCTTTTTGAAGTTGCGTTTTTAAAAGATGAATGTGTAAAGCATCATAAACGTACTAGTACATGATAAAAAATGTTATGTCTAATGACAAACAAGACCCAATATCATTAGCCTTTGGCTCTAGGGTCTGGTAAAAGTAGTTCAGGCTAGTCTTGGGTAGGTTATATGTTACGTCCGGACGGTTAAATGTTTGCGTTAAGCTCCGTTATGGACCAAGTACTGATGATTGCATCACACAAATTCACGTGTTTATGCGCCTGTACGTGTAGCAAATGTTTCATTTTTAGTTTTGTGATTTACTCAAATAAATGCACGTTCGTTACCGACTTCAGTTGCTCACTGAATCTTAAGCCAAATAAAACTAATGATTTAGGTTCCAAGCAAGTGATTCATAGTTACACATAGATTCCTAAAAGAGTGATGATTTGTTAATTTGTTTCTTTGTTTGTGGTTTATGAGGACGGGTGCCTAGGGAGACACATTGTCGGAAAGAGAACGTAGATAGGAAACTAATACCTATCACAATTAAAAGCATTATATTATATATTATTGAAGATGGATAAATTCACTGGAAAAGGTTATCCAATATGCATGTTAACTTTATCTTTAAGCAAAGATAAATCGTGCAATGTTTGATGTCAAAAATTATCTTGAGACCGGAATTTTCCAACATTAAATTTACATTTGATTGAACTCTATTTGCAGTTTTGCCATTATCGCAAAGTACTGGATGTGCTTCAACAACCCCACCGCAGACGACAACCCAACAGACCACAACGACACAACAATCAACAACAACACAACACACCACAACAGCACAACAAACCACAACAGCACAACCTACGACAACTACGGGGTTGGTGACTTGTGCGCGTGCAGCGACAGCACCAGAGGCCATGCTCTTCAGAAAAGTACCTCAAAATAACCTGACAGGTGTAGCGACCGTGGAACCTGCACTGACGAATTCTGCAGTAGAATGTGCTTCACTCTGTGCCCAAACAAATAACTGTGTTGCCGTTGTGTATAACGTGATAGGTGGAGTCCTGAAATCGTGCCGTCTCCACAGTAGCTATCATTGGTCAGACGTCGTTTCTGACCCGGACTCACATTTGTACGTGCAAGCAGATTGCTAATGTTTAGTCGGTCTGCCGAGCAAACTAAGAAAAACACCAACATATATTATTTTGGAATAGAGAAGAGGAGTATACATTGACAAAATGTGTTCCATATTAATCCAAATCTCTTTTTCATTTAATGCATGTTTTTAATATTCGGATAACAACAATTAATAGGCCATTGGCACGTAAATACGAGATAAATTCACCAGTGTCACTAACAGTCATGATAGCCAAAGCTTTCGTATTGTTATGTACTGCAAGTGTTATGTCAATCGTACACTGTAGCTATACAATACTGGGTATCTCGAATTTACTAAGATGACGTTCAAATGTCTACGCCAAAGAAATCGGAAAAGTATAAAGGGATAGATTTATCATAGGAAATGACTTTTAAAGTGGATGAATAAATATTACACGCTACAATTAACCTTTTTGTACAATAATTCACCGTCTAAGTGAAGGAATCTTTATTAACATCATAAATGGCTAAGTTTGTTTTGAACACAAACAATGACTGAACACTTATTTTGCTTTTCAATTCCAGCTTTTATTCAAAATAAATTTTAGCTTCAATTGTTCATATCAAACTGATTAATTTTATTTCGAACCTTAATATAAAGTATGACTAAAAGAATACAATAGCGTTAGAAAAAAAACTGTGAACTGCAGTATATAATATGTACAGTATTGAACAGATATTCGGCGTAAAAAGAAATGAAGAAACCTAGCAGCGATGCAAAGAAAAACAATTGTATTAGATTGCTTTTGTTTTGGTTTGGCTTTATTTTATTTAACGTCATACTAGAATTTAACAACTTAAGTCTGATAGGAACGTGGTCCATGTGTGTGGAATGTATGCGTGTTGGAGGCAGGGTGTTGAAGAAGTGTATTTACTTTCTAGCAATAGAGCGAATCGTATGCCGGTTTTAGAGAGCTACCTCAATTTTAACATATTTAATTGACAAAAAGAAGTAAACAATATTAGCTTTTAGGCATTTCCTATTAAAGCCCTCCCCTACGACGACATTCAGAAGTGAACAAATTAGATACACAAACATTGACATATTAGATAAGTGAACGCGATTCCTTCAAGGCATGTTGACTTATAATGATGTTTGGAGTATTAACAGTACTGAACAGACATTCGATATTAAAGGAATTGAGGGGAAATAACCGCAAAACTGGACAAAATAAGGTTATTCTTTATTCAAATAATGAAAAAAGTCAATCCGACATATTCTCTTTAACGAAAACTAAGTATTTGTTTACAACATTTTTGAAATACATGTAAGTTGTATCAGCTTATATTAAAAAAAACTGTTGTTGGCCCGGATATAAGCGCGCAGGGAGTCTTAATGTTGGGGGAAACCGGAATACCCGGAGAAAAAACAACGTGATCAAGCAAGTGGCCCCATTATTTTTACGTCAGATAGAGGAATCGAGTGCATAAAAGTCTAGAGAGATATTCACTGCACAACTCGACCACATATTTTCCTAATCAATATCTTCTGTGCGAATTCATGACTGACTTACGTTCTTTTAATGTGATAGTACTATCAAAGGCTTCATGAAGACGACAAAATTTATTATATCAATATTTGATTGTTTGCTTAGGGTTTTAAGTCCTCACAACAGTCAATGCCATGCGCAGACAAGTTCATGGGGAGAAATCAATAACAAAACAGAGAAGGAGAGTGAGAAAATAAATCATGTTTCCAATGAAGGTTTCTGTGAATGGATATTGATTGGAATACTAGCAAAAACTTCACTATAGATTGGAAATGGCCACTATCAAGAGCACACTTCAATTTTACTAGAATAATTATAAAAAAAAGAAGACAAACCACGTGTGATATATCTGATAATGGCATATGATGAAGCATTTTGATAGAGGGTACAACGTTAAGCTACCCAAAATGTGTCTTACATTTACAAATCTAGCTTGAAGTTAACACTGATTTTGACGTTGGCGGATTGCTCAATATTTCCTGAACAGCTATGAGAGCCGTCAACATTATCGGCGATATCGTAACAACGATACCAATAATACGGTGTTCTCGGATGTTGTAAGCATGGAATTTTAATTACTTTAAGAAGTAATTCAGCACAGCACCAATATTTTCCTTGAAATTAAAAAAATGGCTATCGAGACAGACGTTGTCTTAAGTAATGGGGACTAGCGCGCCAATAAAACCCTCCGTAACGTGGGGCCGCTGTGGCCAAGTGGTTAAGGCGTCTGACAATCTGCTGCCACTAGCTCTCCACCACTAGTCGCGGGTTCTAAACATACATGAGGCAGTCGCCAGGTACTGACCGTTGGTCGGTGGTTTTTCTCCAGGCACTCTGGCTTTCCTCCGCCACCGAAACCTGGCACGTCTTTAAAAAACACAAACGACCCAAACCGTAATGTGCCACCACTCAATACCCTGTTTAGTCCCGGGATTGAGAGGAGTAACCTCTTTACTTATTTTTGGCGCATTTGTTCGTAGTGGTATATTAAATGTATATAGTTTGTGGCTAAGATGCCGTATGTACACTTACAAATGTAGCCAGCGATTACCATACCATCAAAACGAATATTTGTGTACTTGTAGGATTAAAAAAAAAAAATAGAAAACATGTGTTTGCATTATGTGTTAGGTGTTTTGTGTGTGTTACTGATACGATAATTCAGGATTGTTTTTTTCAGTCAGTGAGATAGTAACTAATGATTGATCAGGATCTTCAACCACATCATATGTGTATACACCCATACGTCTTATTATATATGTGTATACGTCCGTACGTCTTATAACATATAACACGTGACACATATAGCACATGACACTTATAACACATGACACTTATAACACATGACATTTATTATACATGCCACATGTAACACATGACACATAACACATGACACTTATAACACATGTCACATATAACACCTGCCACATATAACACATGACACATAAAACACATGACACTTATAAAACATGACACATATAACACATGACACTTATAACAAATGACACATTTACCACATGACACATACATCACATGACATATGATAGATATGTAAAGACACATACAGGAACGGCAGGAGAAGGAAAACACACACATTAAATAATTCATTTTATGAAATAAATATTATTTTAATAAATTCAAATTTCACCCACATCAAATGACACATACATTTTTGTAAATGAAATAACAAACATGCAGATGAATTTTTTTATTATTATTAAGTCCCCCAAAACAAAGTTTTGGGGACTTATTGTTTTTATTATTATGAAGTCCCCCAAAACAAAGTTTTGGGGACTTATTGTTTTTATTATTATGAAGTCCCCCAAGACAAAGTTTTGGGGACTTATTGTTTTTTCTCTGTTTCTTATTATTATTATTAAGTCCCCCAAAACAAAGTTTTGGGGACTTATTGTTTTTATTATTATGAAGTCCCCCAAGACAAAGTTTTGGGGACTTATTGTTTTTACTCCGTTTCTTCTTCTTCTTCTTCTTCTTATTATTATTATTATTCTGTGTTCTTCTTCTTCTTCTTCTTCAGCCATGAACTTGTCTGGAGGTTTTCTAAGAAACTACTTGGCGGATAATCATGAAACTACACATATATACTCATTAGGGGGTCTAGGTGTGCAACAGGCTATTTTTATCTCGATCGGAAGTCCAAGATGGCCACAATGAATTTTTGAAAATTTTGGGAATTTAAAATTTCTAAAGGTGTTCGCTAAGGTTAGCCAATGACACCTATCCTATTTTACATGTTTTATAGATATTTTCCAATGCATTCCAAATTTGGCATGTAGGTGTATGATGGTACCGCGAACTCAACTATGACATCCGTTCTCTAATCAGACAAAATGGCTGCCATATACTGGTTACTGATTGGTCGAAGCTCCGTTGTAGTTAGATTTCGTTCAAATTTAGTATGTATGTGTAGTATGGCATTGCAAACTCAACTGCGACATTTGTTTTCTTATTTGACAAATGGCCACCATATACTGGGTTCTGATTGGTCGAAATTTACATTTTGTTCGATTTCACTCAAATTTAGTATGAAAGTGTTTTATGCAATTGTGAAACTTTTCTGATGTATCTTTGCGACTATGGGGACAGTTTGGGGGACTTCTGTAATGGCCCCCCATTACAATTAGTACTAGTT
>NW_018408726.1:1138707-1139091 GCF_002113885.1 Mizuhopecten yessoensis
GGTACATAGGGGTTTTGAGGGATGCCAAACACAATGGTAACAGTTTCGAAAAATTTAGTTGCCATGGTAATGAAATAGAGGCCTTTGATTGGTCTAAATTTAGCTACAGTTTCGAACAACTCAGTTGCCATGGTAACAAAACGGAGTCCTTTCATTGATCGCAATTTAGCTGTTGTCTGATTTTGCCAAAGTTCCTAAGTCCAACAGGGGTTGAGGGACTTCTGTAACGGCCATCCGTTATAATTAGTACTAGTTAAGTCCCCCAGAACAAAAGTCCCCCAAAACAAAGTTTTGGGGACTTATTGTTTTTACTCCGTTTCTTATTCTTATTATTATTTTTATTAATAATATTCTGTGTTCTTCTTCTTCTTCTTCTTCTTCTTC
>NW_018408726.1:1139775-1152682 GCF_002113885.1 Mizuhopecten yessoensis
ACTATGACATCCGTTTTCTAATTAAACAAAATGGATGCCATATACTGGTTACTGATTGGTCGAAGCTCCGTTGTAGTTAGATTTCGTTGAAATTTAGTATGTATGTGTAATATGGCATTGCAAACTCAACTGCGACATTTGTTTTCTAATTTGACAAAATGGTTACCATATACTGCGTTCTAATTGGTTTAAATATAGATGTAGTCTGATTCTGCTTGGAATGGGTACATAGGGGTTTTGAGGGATGCCGAACACAATGGTAACAGTTTCGAGAAAGTCAGTTGCCATGGTAACGAAATTGGGGCCTTTGATTGGTCGAAATTTAAAAGATGTCTGATTCTGCCCAAAATTGATACATATGGGTTTTGAGGGATTCCGAACACAATGGTAACAGTTTCGAAAAGCTCAGTTGCCATGGTAACGAAATGGACCCTCTGATTGGTCGAAATTTAGATGTTGTCTGATTCTACCCAGATTTGGTACATAGGGGTTTTGAGAGATGCAGAAAACAATGGTAACAGTTTCGAAAATGTCAGTTGCCATGGTAATAAAATTGATGCCTTTTATTGGTCGAAATTTAGATGTTGTCTGATTCTGCCAAATGTTTTAAGTCCAACAGGGGTTGTTGGGGGACTTCTGTAACGGCCATCCGTTACAATTAGTACTAGTTATTATTATTATTATTATGTATTCTCGTTGAAAGTCATACACTTCACAAGTGTGACTAACATTATCAACGTTTTCACGAGTGAGACAGCATATACAATGGGAAACAATTAAATTGCATGTTCACTACATTTATTCTCTGACTATAGGCCTATTGATACCGAAAGTATCTGGTGGCCAGAAAAATGGGTAGTGAGGCATCCGTCAATTACCTACGAAGAATTATAAAGTTTGTTTTTAATGTACAACCTGCCGTATTCATAAGTTTAGTTAACGTTTTTACCAACATGTTGTGTTAATTGAGGTATTGATGTGTTTTGCAGTCCCAACTTCTTACAATAAAACTACTATGAACGAGATGTTTTTGTTAACAATATAATGACGTTGTGTGCGAGAGTTTGTAACGGCGAATGCATTTTTGTTGCATATTTAGATAACTTTATCGCACTTTTGATTGTGACGACATTAAAATGAAAATTCAGAAGACGTCAAAGACCAAAAGATCTATTGATTGCCTATAGCTACATCATCTTTCAACTATCACACAATCATTTCTACCATTCTACACTACCAGAATACTGCTGGTCTGTTACAAAAGATGTGGTCAGCCATAACAACTTTCAATATATTGACCTTTGTCTGTAATATTTTCGTTTATCTTTAACAGGTTTTTATGAACCATTTATTTGCCCTAGCGACCTTGTATTGATTGACTGTTTAACACTGCAATTGTTTGTACTACACTTAATCATTTCTTTCCAATGTAGGAAACCCAATGAACAATTTAATTATAGTTTGTTTTACTTCAGTAACCTCCCATTAATTTGTTTTTTATGTACATGTAGTGTCCTAGGTCAGGACCATTCACTATCAGGTATCCCAGTTGGTTAGAGCGAACGTTTAGTTCAGAAATAGAATCTTAAACTTGCCCTGTTGCATGTTGTTGTAGCGCGAAGTCCGTCTCTCTTTATCAATTCCTTCAAGCGACGTCTTCTGAAGAACCGAAAGGCCTACAGTCATGTTATGTGGCTAGTAGTTTACTTTCAAGGGTACATTTGTCGAAACAAGTAAAAAGAAACTTCAATCGACCTCTTAATTACTGAAAGACCAAAATGCATGATATAGAGATATACACTTCATGTAATAAATCCCGACAAAATTATGTGAAAACAGATAACCTCGACCTTTAAACAAATTTTGAATGATCCAAAAGGCCTAGATGATCCACTTCCAAAGTCAATGGGATTCAATATGTTAAGAATGAAATATTAAACGATTGCTACTTTATAACAAAGAGACGTAGGGAAGTGTACTGTACCACTTGGTCAAGCTGTCGAAATATATAAAACTCACTTTCAAGGTCACAGGGATCAAATGCGTTTTCCTTCAACGACTCTTCCTAATGTTCAAGAGAACTTAAGTTGTGTCTGGCCAGTAACACGCTTGGATAAACAACTTTAAAGATCACTGGCGTCAAATGTGTTACACCGTCGGATGCATACGTTTGTGTGAGCGTCTGTTTATAGTTTTGTTTGGCTCTACACGACGTAAGCTGTTGGCGCAAACCAATACCACACAAACAAAGATGCTTTAGGTGATAACATTTGATTTGTAGATAAGAAATGAATAAAGTTTGTTCCATTGAATATATTTTGTCAGATCGTGGTCAAATGTGTTTTACCTTCAAATGATTAGATCTCATTAATCAGGGAACCATGGTTTATTATTACGTTGTAAAAGGTGTGTGGTCTGAATGAATTGCTTTGGCTGTGGAAGGTCAGATTATTACAGCAGGTTAACGTGTTTTATTACATTTCCAATATATCAGCCTTTATAAATTTGACCCGGACCCTTTTTTAAGGTCATATATGTAACATAATGTAGATGAGAGATGAAGAACAAGTGAGTGATACAGGCCAATCGGGCATCTGTATTCTCCCATATGCTATTGTTGATTACAAATACATGTTCAGAAATGGCTTATTAACGTACTGTCGTGCTGGCTAAAATGTTTCCAATTCAAAGTTAGTTTTGGAGGGGTGCTTGGATCCTGAACCGGGTTTTAATTTTAAAAAGGATTTCAAGGAACCGGTCCGAAACGTTTCGTTAAATCAGCAATTGTTCCTATTTTCAATTTTAGTGATACCTAAATGATTTAAAGCTTAACTTTTTTATTGAAAACGTGTCTGAGTAATGCCTTTGAGGTAATATTGCTTTGTTTTGACCTTGGATTCTCGTTGAAATGTCGCTACTTATTGTATGGATGAAAGACTAGAACAGAAATGAACCTCAAATTGATTGTAAAATATTTGTTTAATCTGGTTATAAATCTTGCTAAACTTATAAAATTTACCTTCAATTTGCAATACAACTAAATCAAATCCGACAAACCCACTTCACCAAAGTCTCCTCTATGCAACACGATGTCAAACCAGTTCCTCTGTTTAGTATGCCACTTTCCAAACTGCTTGGACATTTTGTAATTGCAATTGGATATATAACATATTGAATTTTGTACAATACCTGGAAGTTCCTCCATACATCACCAGTAAACCAAGATTGATATTTAACTACATACTAAAAGTAAATCCACCACTTTACCCGTAGAATTTAAAATGTCATTCCCTACTTTCATTCAAGAAATTATCAGCTTATGTGCGTATATTCGAGGGTGAGAAAATTAGGGAAAATTATCATTTTAATTCTGCATCATTTTTGTTTGTCGAGTTATATATCCACAAAATATACAGACATATATTGTTTAAATCAATTCTACCATGTAAAATGTAATGAACTTCTCATTCGTGTCTTCCTCAGTGTCTATACGCCAATGGTGACCTAGATAATCTAATTAAACAAATTAAGCAGTTTTATTGTTACGGGATGACTATATGTCTTCATTTCGTAACTATCTGCGCGCTTTTATCCTTTTTGACTATGTGGGTAGTTATTCTATTTTGTCCATATAATCTGGATACAGATGAAACGGATTTTTTATTTTCAGTCGCTTAATCGACAGACGATATACAATTGACAGTGACTCCATGCATTTTACCAAAAAGTTATTTCAATAAATCAAATCCATCACTCTATCAACATCTAACAAAAGATAGTCCTTCTATCGGCTGAAATAGTCTGGCGGGTAACTGATTATATGAACCCATTACTTCTCACAAGACGACAGAGATACAGGCATGATAGACGCGTTAGACGTTCTAAGATGTAGAAGTGTACACGTTTGCGTGTATACAAATTGTTACTAAATACAATTGTACTGCACAAAGTGTACTATATGGTACACTTTTGAACACAAAACTGTCCGGCTGCTGTACAATTATGGTGTAAAAAAGGTCAATTTTTATCGATTTTGTATTTAAATTGCACCATATAAATGTGTTGTGTGAATAATCATACACAACACACTTCTGTATTATACGGCAGTTAGATGATCTCAACTGTTGGGAATGCAATTGACCTTTTACAATCAGACATTTAACGATTAAATTCGCTGGGTTTTTTGTCAAACACGTAACAAATCCAATTAAGTAGTGGTTTGAAATGTGTTTGATGATGTTTCTGTCGTAGAAAGAAGATGCACTCTACCGACTGTGCCTTGTTCATATAAACATTCAATACATTTACATTTTACAAACAAAAAAAACGTCTTATTGCTTTAGATGGGCTGCAAAATACTTGAAAAAAGTGTAAAGCGATATTTGTTTAAAACGACAATGTAAAAGAATATTTCGAATACATATGTGTTTTAGGGATCAACGGGCAAAGTTTTTGTTACTATAACAAGACAATGTTATGGAAAAATAAAAGCAATTTACAAAGGGGACTAGAAACATTGCTGTCAGACATTTAAGTACCTATTATTTCTTATTATAAAATATGATAGCATGTTAGTGAGTTTCAAAACGTGTTCATTGTTCAAGCAAGTATGAAAGGGGAAAATGTACGTACAGACCACATGACTGGCCGTATCCAAATCACCGTCCATTGGAAGGAAAACCAAAAACATTAATTGAATTACGAACTTTTTCATTCATTTATATATTTAGTGTAGTAATATGACGTAACACACTTACTTAACCATACTTTATACGACAACTACTCAACCAAATAATATCTTACTCTGAATTATTACGATACAGGTTCATCAAACGTAACTGGTAACAAAGATGGTCAGACAATATTTACAATATACTCTTTGCAATCCAACCAATTGATGAATAAACAATGAGAGGGAGTCATGTATTCACGACGTATTATAATGAGCCAGGTATGAAAGCATTGTTCCATATAATCTATTTATAAATGATTTTCTAATATCTGCGTGAAATTTGTGTATATCATAAAATGTGAAATTTTGATATTCTTTCTATTATGATATAATCATAATCAGACCAATTTTGCTGTGTACTTATGTGTATCGTTTCTAACCCCTTGCTATTCAGTTTCTTTTGGTGTATAAAGTTATGAAATTGTCTCTTATTATTGATGTCATTCATCGTAGCCGGGCAATTTAGTAATAAATTAACCAACTAACTAAAAAGTACAACACATATTCATATACACGAAACTGTCAACAGAAAAAGGGGCAAAATTCTATCAGAAAACCCGACAAAAAAGGAAAACACTTATACACGCGAATAACGGACGCCAATTAAACGGGAGACAAGCTTGTGTTTTCAGGAGCACATTTGGAGTTCTGCATAATGCATCCTGTCTAACTTAAGATAGTCCTTACTTTTCTACACGTAAGAAATGCATAATATCATTGTTTGAGTGTATTAAACATTGGAAAGATTCTTTTATCCATTATTTCTTTTATTCTCATACAGATTTGGAACTATCCACATGTAAAACGTTTAATTGGTTATCTTTGGTATGGTCAAACTCAACAGAGGTTTCATAAAAACAACAAGAGGCCCATGGGCCTTAACGGTCACCTGATTTATGTAAAAACTGATGTTATCGATGTTGCGAAATGAAAAAGAACTCATTTTGTAACAAAGGTTACTTGAACTACATGTAATACAAAAGTAGTGTGAAAGATGTACTATGTACAAATAGTGGTTCTGTCAGTCAGCTGAATTTTGGTAAAGCACTTTATATCAAGACCCTTCGATCCATGAAGAGTATTTGATTCTACCATATCGCGATCTTGAGAAGAAGATTTTTGAAATTTTAGTCAATTTCACCCTTTTTGGCCCCACCCCTCAGACCACTGGGGACCATAAAACTATGGTAAGTTTACCCCCTCCCCAGGGGAAAACGTGAGACCCTAGGGTCATGAAATTCTCAATTTTGGTAAAGCACCTTAAGGCCCTTCAATCTATGAAGAGTATTTGATTCATATATCTGGATCTTGAGTAGAAGATTTTTGAAATTTAAGTCAATTTGACCCTTTCTGGCCTCGCCCCTCAGGCCCCTGGGGTCAATCAGCGCTGATTTGTGCATATCATCAAACTGCTATCCAATACTGATAATGCTACCAAGTTTGAATTAATTCCAATGGAAATGAAACAAATGCTGGTCCAAAATGTGATTTCCCTATATAAACTATAGTAAAGTGTACCCCCTCCCCAGGGGGAAACGTGAGACCCCAGGGTCATCAAAATCACTATTTTGGTAAAGCACCTTAAGACCCTTCCATCTATGAAGAGTATTTGATTCATATATCTGGATCTTGATAAGAAGATTTTTGAAATTTAAGTCAATTTGACCCTTTCTGGCCCCGCCTATCAGCCCCTGGGGGTCAGTCAGGGCTGATTTGTGTATATCATCAAACTGCTATCCAATACTGATAATGCTAACCAAGTTTGAATTAATTCCAATGGAAATTAAACAAATGTTGGTCCAAAATGTGATTTCCCTATATAAACTATAGTAAAGTTTACCCCCTCCCCAGGGGGAACATGAGACCCCAGGGTCATGAAATTCACTATTTTGGTATAGCACCTTAAGACCCTTCCATCTATGAAGAGTATTTTATTCTGCCATATCTTGATCATGAGAAGAAGATTTTTTTAAATTTTAGTCGATTTGACCCTTTTTGCCCCCGCCCCTGTGGCCCCTGGAAGCTGGGGACCATATAATTCACAAATTTGGTTGACATTTGGTCATGGAAGGTTTCTGCAAAATTTCATTGAAATTGGTTAAGGGGTTTTGGAGAAGAAGACGAAAATGTAAATTGTTTACGGACGCACGACGGACGACGCACACCGCCGGACAAAAGGCGATCGCAATAGGTCACTTGAGACTTTGTCTCAGGTGACCTAAAAACAAATGTCTCAGCCAGTTAGTTATATAAAAAGTGTAAATTAACAAATTGATGGCTCTAATCCTTACTATAATGTAGTTTATAATAGTTTAAATCACTGTGAATCGTCGGGTTTCTTAACAGTGATAATCTTCAAATGACGTTCTGAATAAAAAAAAAATGCTGATTATACTTTTTGTTATATACTGTTCGAGCGAAATTTTCGCCCTTTTAAACCAGCCTCGGTGTGGGAGATGTTGCTTCGACAGTAGTTCCGAAATATATCCAATCTATTTATTTAAAATCTATGCAATCCATGAATAAATTACCACATTTAAATACTTTCTTGCTTTTTTACTCAACGCGAAAAACGCAATACTATCCACACTGCAACCATCCCCAGTGTGTGTTGTCATTTTCTTTAATCCCGATAATACTAACCCCGGATTTTTATGATCAAATTTATTTCTCCATACATTTTATTTCACATACAATAATACACTAACAATCTGACTGGACATACAATTGTGTGTCACTGTCTGAAATAACGTACGACACACCAAACGTATTGGCCAGATGACATGATTGGGGGATACCACCGAATAGGTGCAAAATATATGCGACACAGGAAATTGCCCGGGAACAGAGTAAAGCACATGTTACTGCACTTACCATCTGTTTTGCTATCGGTGTTAATGTTGTAACCACTGTTAGGTTACTATGAGGAACCTGTCTGAATGACATACTCTCTGGTGCTGTCGCTCTACGAGAACATGTGATCGGCAGCCATGTTGCCATCGTTGGCGGTGGGGATGTCGGTTGTAGTGATATTTGCTGTGGGGTTGTCTGTTGCGTTGTTATCTGTTGTGTGGTTGTGGTCTGTAAGGTTGAAGCTTTTTGTGCTGTAGTATGTGGTGGGGTTGTCGTCTCCACCGGGGTTGTGCTCTGTGGATAAGTTGTCGTTTCTGGTGCTTTTGTCGTCTGTTGAACTGTTGTCGTCGGTGGCTGGGTTGTCGTCTGTTGAACTGTTGTCGTCGGTGGCTGGGTTGTCGTCTGTTGAATTGATGTTGTTTGTTCAGTATTTGTTGTTGCCCATCCGGTACTAGACGAAAACGGTAAACCTGCAAACCACAATAAATACAGTTCGGGTATATTGTTACAAAGATCGGTTTATATCTTAAGAGAGGCGGGACATCCTAACTAAGCATGAACTGTCTCAATTTTCGAAAGTAATGCCATTCTATAGCCGACTCAACTTAGGTGAACATAAACTATGGTAGATGTTTATCTAGGCTAGTTATAACAACATCAATCGTAGCAATACACCATCGTCCAAGAAACCTCTGACCACCAACACACAAATGCCTGCTCAAGTCCAGGGGGAAATAGGCCTGCTGCATCCAACTTTATCACATTAGACGACTGCTTCTTTTTTGCACCCATAGTAACCTTTGGACCTCTCTCCTAGCTTCTATATCGCTTTGGTGGAAACTTCAGGCTTACAATTGTCAAATAATATAACCATATCCTTACTGTAAGTTACATCCTTAAATACTATCAGCTTATGTTTACTAAGTGTCATAAGCCTAACCAATACGGAGATTTCAGATATAACTACGCGCATTTGACCTTTCGTTTTTCGAGGTAGACAGGGAAAGAATTACAAACAAGAGGCCCAGCGGGCCTGTATCTCTCTCACCTGAATATATTTAAAATAATTGGTATGAAGTAAATATATAGCACACCATGGTAGGTGCTGTAAGTACATATGAAATTTCAGAAAGATCAAACTTCAAGCAGAGCCCCACCCCTATGCCCCTAGGGGGGGGGTCATACCCAATTATATAAAATTGAGACCCTTTGGCCCAAGGATGCTCCAGACTAAATAAGGATACAATCCCTTAATCCCGATGGTCGAAGAAGGATTTTTCAGATTTTACCTCTATTTCCCCTATTGGGCACCGACCCTCAGGTCCCAGGGGGGCCATACCCACTGTTTATACAAAATTGGTTCCCCTTTACCCAAAGATGCTCCACACCAAATATGGACCAAATCCTTTCATTCCTACAGAAGAATAAGGATTTTAAAGAATATTTTGCTATGTTTCCCCTATTGGGCCCCGCCCCTCAGTCCCCTGGCTGGCCAGACCCACCGTTTATACAAAATTGGTTCCCCCTCCCCCAAGGATGCTCCAGACCAAATATGGAACAAATCCTTTCATTCCTACAGAAGAAGAAGGATTTTAAAGAATAATTTGCTATGTTTCCCCTATTGGGCCCCGCCCCTCAGTCCCCTGGCTGGCCAGACCCACCGATTATACAAAATTGGTTCCCCCTCACCCAAGGATCCTCCAGACCAAATATGGAACAAATCCTTTCATTCCTACAGAAGAAGGATTTTTAAGAATTTGCTATATTTCCCCTATTGGGCCCCGCCCCTCAGGCCCCTCGGGGGCCAGACCCACGGTTTATACAAAATTGTTTCCCCTTCACCCAAGGATGCTTTAGACCAAATATGGAACAAATCCTTTCGTTCCTATAGAAGAAGAAGTATTTTAAAGAATTTGCTTTATTTCCCCTATCGGGCCCCGCCCCTCAGCTCCCAGAGGGGCCAGAACCATCATTTATACAAATATTGTTCCCCTTCATCCAAGGATGCTCCAGACAAGATATGGAACAAATCCTTTCATTCCTACGGTAGAAGAAGGATTTTAAAGGTTTTAACTCTATTTCCCCTATTGGGCCCCGCCCCTCTGCCCCCAAGGGGGGGGGGGGGCAACACCCACCATTTATACAAAATTGAGTCCCCTTGGCCTAAGGATGCTCCAGACCAAATTTAGTCAAAATCTACTTGGCCGTTCAGTTGACGGACGGACGGACGTAGCGACGGACGGACGACGGACGCTGCAGTATGGCATAACCTCACCATGGTCCTTTGGACCAGGTGAGCTAAAAACGTATACGTTTACTATACGGGACTGGGGTCTGGTTCCCAGTTCCGTTTATGTTAAACGGAACTAGGGTCTGGTTCCTAGTTCTGTTAATGTTAAATGGAACTGGGGTCTGGTTCCCAGTTCCGTTTATGTTAAACGGAACTAGGGTCTAGTTCCTAGTTTCGTTTGTCTTAAAAGAAACTATGGTCTGGTTCCTAGTTCCGTTTATCTTAAACGGAACTAGGACCTAGGAACCAACTTCAGGCTCCCAGAACATATTGTCTGGTGTATGCGATACAGATTTACATACATGAGACAACGTTAAAGGACTTACCTCCAGGTTTTTTTCCCCACGGTTTTTGACATTCCTCCACTACCGACGAATATTCGCTGGCGTCATTGGCCAGACCGTCCATATCGTAAACTGTTATGCAAGTAATCTCCCCTTCAAAACCATTATTTCCTCCATCGTGAGAGTTGCCCACACGTATAATTCCTGGAACCTCTAGTTTCTTGTCACTGGGAAAGTTATTCAATGTGGTAGAACTAACCGATTTAGATGATACTCCTGGAGTGTCTGTTTTCATCGCTAACTTGAGTTGTCCGGTATCGTATACTTTTGAAAGTGCAACAAATGTCCAATAATCGGCTCCTACTGAAGCCGACATATCGAGCATGGCTGCGTCACTGCCGTCGATTTCCCCCAAAACATTTAGTTTAATGATGCCGTTATCAATATATAACATCACTTCGGTAACTTCTGTCAAAAATCCAAAGTATTTGTAATGGAAAATCATATGCAGGCCGGAAACCGACGACGGCCTGAAAAAGGCAGCAAAGCTCCATTCCTTTAACTCATTGCTATCAGGGACCGTCAGATCGACGTAAGGGTATAGGATTCCATCTAAACTCAGGGGCACGTAAGAGAATTCGGGGTGAGAACCACTGAAATGGAACCCCAACTGATCATGTTCGCTGGCAGCGGTCTTACCGTCGACTATCTCAAAGGCGTAGGACGAGTCGCAGAGAGGGTAGGCGTACTTCGGATTAGTGAAAGCCGAGCTCACCAGCGGATACAACGCAACTGTCAAGTGAAAAAGATATGAGACATATACATTGTATATTACTACATTAAGAAGAGCGTAGCTCTCGGACGCCGAAGCTCTTTAATGGTTACACGTGCGTGCGTAAACAGAATTGCTTCCTTTTGTTACACATTGCCTTTAAAAAATATCGTCCGGAATTGGACGTCCAGTGGGAAAACCGGAAGTGTATCCTTGAAGCGAAGACAATTGCGTTTTAAACCATACATGTACATCTTCATATATTGAAAACAATCTAAATGTTTTATTACTTGTTTATCTAAATACTAGGACTAGTAAACATTATGAGTGAAAAGAATCTAACAGGCATGAAACTTCGTTCAGAGATTATATCATACTATGACGTCACAAGCACGTCACACTCAATTGGCCTTCATCGGTTATTTTCGGAAAAATGGAAAATAACCGAAAAATCTTGAAACTGTTATCCGTTGCATTTATCTTTTTTTCGGTGCTTCATGACCTTTTTATTTTTGTTACAGGCACAACAGGAAAAACGTTTTCTGAAGATCCTTTTTGTCAACCAGGTTATATTAATAATTTACCTTGAGATATTTTCAAAAAGCCGGCATTCAACCAATAGGTCCACGTGTACATTTATGTTTTCATCATCAGTTTTTTGTTCTATTTGTTGAGAATATGAACGAAATATTTAACATTTTTGGAAGGCTGGATATAGTCTTTACATAAATATGTATGCACCACCACTCATAAAAGAAACAATGGATAATGCATTTATGTCGAAATCACCAATAATTTTACAGACAACCAACCCCAGTTCAACGCCCTTTTTCAGCAACGTATTACTTTTTCACAAGGCGTGTCGAATTATAACTAGTTACAGACAGAAACTGTTAAATTATTATTTGAAATCATTACCTGTCAAACCTCGGTGACAGTTACAAAATTTGAAATTCAATCCGGTGTTTTCAGGATGGAACAGGAATTTAGACTACATATCGGTATACCGACAATCTCAGTTACATCATTTCAATGTTTTCTTTTTTCTATTTTCTTTTTTTAACTTACATCTATACATTTACTTAAACTAATCGTCAAATATGTAATATGTACTTTTTTTCTATAGCAATTATCAAACAGTTTTTCCCAACTTATCTCAATTATTCTTTGTGTGCCCTGGCGGAAGCACGCAGATAATTTCATTCTTAATGTGGGAGAAAGCTGGAGTATCCGGAGAATACCCGCGAGGTCGGGCTGGTGATCGGGATTGAATCTGGCCATCTTGGTGACAACGAGCGCACTATCCACTGCGCCAACTGACCCATCATATACGTTACACACAAGAACAAATATCTGCTTTAGTTTTGACTAGAAGAAAATGGCGTCATGGATTCAAAAATAGTATTGTGAATACATTTTACCAAGCATCAATGATACAAAAAGATCTACATACGGGAGACCTGGGCAAATTCGGCCTCCCCTGATATTTTTGTTTTTTGAGCTCATATTTAAAACTTTAAAGATCTTAGCAGTTTAGCTGGCTGGGTATTCACAGGAAACAATGGCGAGGAAAACTCAAATGTAAAATTACTAAACAAAAGAAAATTGCTTCTGAAAGGGTAGAAAGAAAACCATGATCTCGCTTCCAATTACGCTTTTTGTGCAAAGGTATGACACTTGTCTAAACAAAACACCTGATCAACAACTATCTCTGCTGTAACTGATCCTTTGTAATTTGTCATAAAGCACGTCAACAACTATCACTGCTATAACTGATCCTTTGTAATTTGTCATTAAGCACGTTAACAACTATCTCTGCTGTAACTGATCCTTTGTAATTTATCATTAAGCACGTTAACAACTATCTCTGCTATAACTGATCATTGGTAATTTATCATTAAGCACATCAACAACTATCTCTGCTGTAACTGATCCTTTGTAATTTGTCATAAAGCACGTCAACAACTATCTCTGCT